>NC_072739.1:119241369-119541369 GCF_026930045.1 Uloborus diversus
TGGAAGAAAAATTTAAAAGCGACCATTTCATTTATAACAGTGGACTGCTCTTTTAAATCTATACTGCCATGAAAAAAAACTATTTAAAAAAAGGAATTCCCTTTGGAGATGAATTTAAACTCTGCGCTTATTACAAGGTGGCGATAAAAAAGGAATGAATAGCAGTTTTTTTCCCCTTTTTAAAGCCTTGGTGATCAGGAAAGGGACCCACGGGGTAGAAACGACTTGAAGCTCATGGGGATGGCGCGAATGAGAGAGAAACAGAGGATGGACAGAAGGAGAGAGAGAGAGCGAGAGAGTTACTGGGACTCCTTGTTTTTATAATCCCCCACGCGAGTGAACAGATTGTTATTGCGCGGAAACTAATTCAATTACCATTTTGCACCGCTGCTGATCTATGAATGGGGTCCTCCCCTTGCCCAATCCCCCCAGGTGATATTATGGGGGAGGACACGGGAGTTTAATTCTCCAGCGTTCGCAAATTGCCGCACCCTAATTCTATTAGGAAAAGGTAATACTTTTCTCCGCTGTGCAGAAAAGGTTTCTTGTTAAGAAAAAAATACAAAAAAAGTGGAAAAGAATCCAGCGTGGAACTTAAACTGGACTGATTACCAGCGTAGAGTCTTCCTCAAAGCAAGAATAAATAATAATAATGATAAGAGGGAGAGAAAGAGAGAAAAAATAAAAAGAAAAGGGCTGGGTTAAATCACGAGTCTCCGAAATCCCCAGTAATTGGAAGACCAAATATGATGGAAGCTTTTGTTGCTTACTTTACCAATAGCGAAGCAATCAAAACACGGAGCCCCGCCGCAAAAGGTTTTGATCTCTGAGTCTGAGGGCTTGGAAGAGGGGGGGGGAGACACCCCCCTCTTCCTCCGTCTTCGCGAACTAATTCATTTTGAAGCGCTCTGAGAGGATATTTCCTAATTTTCGCGGACACGCGGTGAACCGCAATACTTTAAGCCTCAAAAGAGGCCGAGGCGCAAACAGGAAGGCATTGCCTGGATTGATTATGATTTGAGGGATGGAGCGGGGGGGGGGGGGGGTAGGAGTGTTGGATCTGTGCGAGGCGATTGAATTCTAGGGCTGCCTCATCAACGGCATTGGACCGTCCCTTTTCGATGCAAACATTTTGGTTACGGTGAAGTGGTTTGCAGACAAAATGTATGGATGTTGAAGGACTTTGGTGCGTGTCTACAATAATTTCAAAATATTGAATGTTTACGTTGTCACGAATTGAGAGATTCAGCTTACAGTGAGCCATGTACTCTTCAAATAAAACAAATGACTTTCTTACGTTTTTTAATTGTCACAGTATTTAAAGCAAAGAACGAGGTATAACGGTTCGCATTTAATAAATGGCACAAAATAATTTCAAAGTATTTATGACATAAACCGGAAGGCATTATTGGAGTTCCTCGCAATATATTCCTATAACGAAGACAATGACTTACAAAAGAATAAGAAGGACTATTTGAGTCAAAGCATGAAATTTCAAATCTAATACTTAAAGCAAGGTCTAGATTGATTTGTGAGAAGTGACAGCGAATGTTAATACAGGAAAAGTACCAAAACCCACACACTAATTTATTTTTAGGCTCAAAACCTAAATAAATACGTTCATGCCCGTATGTTAGTGGCAATCTATTTTCTGGAAAAAAAGTGAATTTTGTAGAATGTGTTGTATCTGTTGGGGAAATTTCTATTTGTTTAGATTTTTCCAAACAAAGGCCGTGAAAAATGACACTTGAAAGTTGACATACAGAGAAAGATTGTCTAAAAATTCAGCTAGATATACCGAAACCATTTCTCTATTTATTTAATTACATAAAATTGTTCGTTGAGAATCATTTTTACATTTTCAAAGATAGATACGCCTGATATAAGCATGTTTTAATGACGAAGAGACTCGTTACGATGGAAATTACTCAGTTTATGCTTAAGCTATTAAAAAAAAGCAAAATGAGTCAAATAAGATTTAATCGGTCTGCCATTTTTCATTTACTTTAAAGGCACAGTAACCTGCTTATGAACTGTATATTCAGCTCTGTCAGTTTTGCGATATTGAGGTATGTCGCGATATTCAGGTATGTCAGTTTAGCGATATTCAATTGCGCCGGTCTACAAAACGTCACAATGCAATCAATACACTTGCTTTCCTAGCGACAATTAGTAAATAGCAAGAAACTATAGGGATTTGAAACCCTCAGTACTTCAGCAACTGATCGCTGATTTCTTGCAGAAGTATGCTCTCAAAGATATAGAGCAAAACAAATTTCAATGTGAACAGAAACTAACCATAGCTTATACATGACAATACAAACTGGATGCCAATTTGCACTATGTTAACTCTTAACCACTGTACACAATAGAAAAGGTTCACGGAAAACCTCTCAAGGAAGTCAAGAGTGTCAAACAAACTTTCCATCTCCGGCTCAGTCACTTTCCTATGCCGGGCTGATGAGTGCTAATAAGCACGAAACTGCAGTCCTCGGCTGGTAATGACTGAGCTGGCGGTATATTTCATATACAGCTATATCAGTTTTCCATATCTATATCAGGTTTGGTACCGAACAAATCAAAGAAAAAATGTTTGAAGTTATGAATGACGTAGTATTCCTCCGTGTATCTGGTACGATAATTTAGACATTTCAAGGCAAGGGATATCAAAATACTGAATACAGTTAGAAGTGCTTTGTTAAACCGCTGGTATTAGGGGAAATGCTTTGTGTTTCCTCGTTGTAACACAGCTGATATACAATAAAGCATGTTTTTGTTTTTGATTCATTTTACAGAGTTTTGAGTACAGCAAACAGAATGGATAGTTGTTTTACAATTTAAAGTTGCGTTAACTCTTGATTTAATTTAGTATGGAAACAGTTTGCAAACGAAATTCTTGCTCTTTAAAGCACAAGGGAAAGGTTTTTGAGAGTACAAGGGGATGTTCTTGATTAATTTTAGTTTGGCAGTAGCTCGTATATTAGTTTTTGTTATTTAAATTTTGTTATTTTCTTTGATTTGACAGTTGTATTTTCAAGGTAGCGGAAGATAGAATCAAATGGAAAGATTAAATCTGTTAAAGACAATGATAATTGTGCGATTGTTTTCGTGAAAATATAGAAACATATTTAAGTACACTTTAACAATAGTTGTGAAACAATAGCTTCAGTAGTGCTAAAATTGCTGGAAACCGATGAATTATAACTTTTTTCAAACAAGGAACACAAGTGAAGGAAACATTCAGTTTATAAAACAAAGTGAAAATACAATGCTTTTGCGGTGCATTGAGGATTTCGTTTCACTTCCTTGTGCAAAGTACAGAAAAAATTGTGCTCTCGAAAAAATGTTCACTCAAATTTGGGCCTAAATTTCTATTTTAGTCACCCCGAAATGAATACTGACTAGGTTTTTTGGCTCATCCACAACAGCATATGCAAACGTATAGACACCAAATAACTATTTTTCCGAACCTAAATTAATAACAACGAGTGACGTCTGTATGTTGGTGAGCATGTATGTAACTCGCATAACTCAAAAACGGAATTCTGTAGAAGGCTGAATTTTCATATACAGGGTCGTCGTTAAGGGTGCGCACCCAGATGTGTACTTTTTCTTTTGGCAGTCTTCGAATTTTCCAGAAGGTGTCTTTTATGTGATTTTTGAAGGAAATCGATGTTAATATCAATGAAGACTAAAGTGAAGTTATAAATTAGCGATCACTTGTCAATATATCGCCAAGCTTTTGGTCGGCCTCTTGGCGATATATTTTTGCATTGGTTTACAAAAAACTAGGGATATAACTATTTAAAATTGTTTTTTTTTAAACTATAAAGTACTATTTATTATATTTTTGCTCTTTTTACGTGTTCCATATATATATATATATTTTTGCAATATTAGAACTAAGTCAAACATTCCCTCTCTTTACATTTTAAACTGCCATTCCCAATTCCGTGTGTCTAAAAAGTTATGCATTTAAGAAGTATTATTTCTCGCGCTCGTACAGAAGTACACGCATCCATTTTTCCGAGTTAATGAAAAAAATCGATGATTTAATAGGCATACAGGGAAGTAGTGTGAGGTCCTTATAAGATTTTTTGTCTCAGAAAAACTTGCACTCTTTATCTTTATCTTTACTAATAATAAAGTTGAAAGTCTGGAACTCTGGATATCTTTGACGCGCATAGCGCCTAGACCGGCTCGCCCATATTATAGTAGTTTGCTTGTCCACGTTATGGTTATTTAGTCGTCCACATTATGAGAATTTGCTCATCCACGTTATGATAATTTGCTCGTCCACGTAAAATGTTCTTAAAATTGGAATAGAAAAAGAACAAAATCGAATTTTCGAAAAATCGCTTCGAGGTGCACATCTTCATTCTACAAACTAATTCTGTGCCCAATTTCATGAAAATTGACCGAAAAATGAACATAGCAAATTGACGATAAAATCATCATCCATTATTTGTAAATATAGAGATTAACCAAATCATTTTTTAATTTTATACTACGGGCAAAGCCGTGCGGGTACCACTAGTATTTTATAAAATTACCCAATCGATTTTAATAAATAAAGACATGAGAAGAAACAATATTTTACAGAAAATACTTTATGCAAGCTTTGCTTAATATTTGCTGAAATTGTTAATTCTTACCAAATAGGTTTGACTAAATGTGCACTTAATAAATGTTCTTCTTTTTGAGAGACAGAAAGCATTACAAATTCTGCTCACAGTTCAATAACATATTGAAATTAGCATTCCACAATATTTTTACCTGGAAAAAAAGTTTCTTAAATCGGCATATTATTTTTTGAAATTATATTCCTATATACCTCCGAAACTATTTCTCGATGAAGAAAAATACTTTTCAGAAAGAAGCCAAACATCTCAACTCAATTGAGCACAGTTTGAGAATCTTTCCAATCTTGGCTCTAAAGATGCGGAGGAATGTACAATCCGCGGCCTTGTACCAACCCCTAATCCCTGCCGGAGAATTATTGCCCTGCGCTATGATTTTTGGCACCACTTCTCTCACCCGGCGATGGGGAGGTAAGGAAAAAGGGAAAAAGATCTGTTAGAAGGGGGAAATAAAAGGCGTCTTGTTCGTCGTCAGGTAATGAATGTTTAAGACGATGTGGCACTTTAGCGTTGGATGCAGCTAAATCTCTACCAGATGAACGCTTCAATCTGGAATGCTGAGACAAGCAATGGTCCAAGTCTTGGAGGAAACTCCATTCGAAGTTGAGGAGGTAGACACAGTAGAAGACATTGGGTTTTTGAAACCAGAAGGTCCATATTTCAATGTAATTTTGACCCTATATGATATTACAAATGAAAAGAAAAGAATCAAAACTCTCCCGTTGGTTTTAAAAATGTTAACCTTGAACGCTTTTAACTTTTGTAAATTAAAACGTGAAACATTTTAAATTTCAAAAAACCAATATGGCACATATTTTTTCTTTCCGTTCCATCGTTTGCCTCATCCTTAAACAGTTGGTTTTTCATGAAGCTGATCACTCTTATGGTCTTTACTGATTTCATGTATGTTTTAGTTTTTGTAAATGGAAAATGTGAAATATTCTATGTGTTATAAATCGTAATAGTACACATCTTTTCCTTCCCTACACCATCCATCTCATTATTAAAAAATTAGTTTTTCAGGAAATCAATAACTATTATTATGGTACTTTTTGATTCCATGCATGTTTTTAGTTTTTGTAAATTCAAAATATGAAACATTCTAAACATTAAAAAAAAAGGCATGCATTTTTTCTTTTTCTTCCATCATCCATCTCATCAATAGAAAGCTAGTTTTTCACGAAATTGATCCCTATTATGGTGTTTACTGATTTCATGTATGTTTTTAGTTTTTGTAAATTCAAATGTGAAATTATTTATATGTTAAAAATCAAAATAGTACACATCTTTTCCTTCCTTTACATCGTCCATCTGATCCTTAGAATGTTAGTTTTTCATGAAATCAATCACTCTTATGGTCTTTTCTGATTTCATGTACGTTTTTAGGTTTGTAAATTCAAAACGTGACACATTCTAAATGTTAAAAAATCAAAATGGCACGAATCTTTTCTTTCCCTTTCATCGTCAATCTCATCCACAGAAAGTTAGTTTTCAATGGAATTGAACACAATTATGGTCTTTTCTGTTTACACGTATTTCTCCCCTCCAAAATGAATTTCTCTCCTCGAAATATGTCAAGGAGTATTTCTAAACTTTAGAAAAAATTCTAGCAATAGCTCTGTGTATTGCGATTATTTCAGAATATCTTACATTCAAATAATTAAAACAGCAATGCTCAAAGCAATTGTTGAAACGAAAGTTATTTTTTAAGACCAAGGAACTCATCACTTGGTCACGTATCGAATGCCAAAATCTTTCATTCCATTTAAACAATCATTGACTATTAATGAACACTCGTTTGTTTGAAACTATGGGTATAAAATCTCGTTTTTAGCTTTTTCAGTGTCAGACTTAGTATTTTCAGCCCTTTTTCTTTCTTCTCTTTCTGTCTTTCTTTCTTTTCTTTTTTTGCTTACCAATATCATTCACCAGCTGTAAGTTGATGTTTTGCATAATGATGTTTTGTACGTTCTGTGTCAACTCTTACATTACAGAGATTATATTGCAAATGATATTACAAAGGCTCATTAAAAACTCCAAACCGTGTCAACAGAAACATTGCAACACTAAACTCAAATTGTGGCCTGATTTTAGTTCTTGAACAAAAATCTTTAATTCATCAAAGGGTTATAAAGTTTCCTTACTTTTCAACTCTTCTCGTCGGACAAAAACATCCGACAAGGCTTTTGTCGGATATTTTTTTATCCATAAACTCATTTCTTTTGCACTGAAAAAGACGTTCTTTATAACACCAAAACACTGTCTGCAGCAATCTGCAATTTTGTGCAATTAAACTTTTTTTTTCTTATTTAACTTTTCAAGTACAAAGGTCAACTCTCATACTGGATAAACTTAGCTTCAAACAGTGAATGTCATTTTCGTACAAGGGACGAATTTTGTGGTAAACTATGCTTTAAATGATAGACAAATAACTTCAATTGCGCATTTGGTTTCTGAAAGTCCACAATAAGGGGTTAAAATATGATAACTTTACTTTAAGATAACTCAGGATATTTTGTCTGATTCACAGATTAGGCTTCTAATGTGGGTGATATACAGCAAAACATATCAGTCATGAAAGTGCTTTATCATTTGTGTTCCTGCGTTGTTGAATGAATGTGATTTGTACTATATACACATAAAGCTTGATAAAAAAAAGATTATTTTCTTTTCTGTCCAAAAAGAATTTATTTTATAAACGAGAAAGAACAAGATCTGAAAGTTATTAATGTGATTTCGTATCGAAAATAGACATGGGAAATGTATGTATTGGACCAAAAATGTTGAGCTCGAGTTGAACAGTTTCTATAACAAATTTTCGAGATTTCGAAAGTTCAAAACTAAACTACAAGTCAAATACAAATGCTTTTTTACTGCATCTAGTGATTTGTGAGCAATGGAGCTAAATTTTAAATGAAGCTGAATAGAAACCAACAACATAGATGTATTTAACTAGATACAGAGGAGAAACTGGTTCCATGTGCAACCGAATCCCTTTAAGAGACGGGTAAGCGCCTGAAAAATGCATGCGTGCAGGCAACTTCTGTCGTAGCCTGATAGGATACAAACAGCGTTGCATCCTTATAGGCTACGCTTTTGCCCGTTTACTTCAAGTTTTGCGAGTTCATGGGCGACCAGTTGCTGACGCTACGGAGATGTGTATCCAGTTATACTATATCTATGACTAGCACAGTTCATTATGTCTAAATTATTCTCTTTCTGTCCTAAATTAGTTGCGACATTATTATAAATATTGATGACTGACAGCTATTGATACTGATTATTGATATTAGTAATGATTTTGCGATTTTGTTTGAACATTTTTTTTTTTTTGAGATTTCAAGCTTCTGGACTACCAATTAACAATATTAACTTACCAAGCCTTCCTCCCTCACCTCTTTAAATCAGTACCTAATTAGTTGAAATATCCAGTTCGCATACCCTTAAGCTAAGCCCCATTTTGAAAGGACTGTACCACAAGTAGAACAGAAATATCAGTACTATTTTTAATGGATTCATTAGCTAGAAACCAGTTTTATGCGATTGCTGTTGGAAGAATCCACAAAAAAGGACGTGACTTAAGAGTGTGGAAACACTGTATAAGGATTTAAGGAGGGAATGCTTGGTGAGTATAGGCTGTTCGTTGATGGCATAGCACCCTGAAACTTCTGATTTTTTTTAAAAAGTAAAATCATATAATCATCAAGTTTACTATTGACTATAAAACAATTCAAACATAGCAACTAAGTTGGGACAACATTTTCAACTTAAATGTGGCGACTAGTTTGGAACGGAGGGAGCGTGCAGTGTTGATAGAACACTGAAATAGCAACTCTTGGAAACTCTTTCAACTTTTTCATGGGTGCGAAGAAATTCCACTGCATCCTTTGTCTCATTCTAAGCTTCTGGCAGTTGTGTTGCTGATCGGACTTGCACCACACGACCTAGCAATGGTACGCAGGGGTTGCGGCCGATGTTTCTGCAAGAGAGAATAACACCGCTCTCCGCGGGACTTAAGAGATAGGGATGAGGAAAGAGCGAGCGAAGGAAGAACCTCGAAGGGGGGGGGGGGGGTAGGGACAGATGTTAGAAATGCAAGGCCGTCGTTGACTGCAACGGCGCCACACCACCAATAATAGTGCTCCCATTTTTCACCTCGTTTTCGCCCGAAGTATGGAGTGCGTCATACATGGAGGAAGGGAGACGCTTTTCGGACAAGATAAATGGCGGACCAAATTGAATTTGCGGAGAACAATGCGCTTTGCTCAAATCATTGCCGCGCGATGCCTTTTGGAAAACCCTTCGGTCGGCCGCCACTCACCCAATAACCGGCGAGTGGCTTGGGACGGATTTCATACGAGGAGCCATCACCGGGTCGGGGGTCTTCTGCCTGTTGAGCGGGGGCTCATTTGCAGGGCGCAGTTCTGTTGCTCAGACGAGTCGAATTCGTAGATGGACTCAGTGCGTTGATTTTAGGGAAATGAGCTCTTGACCAGGGCCTGATTACTGAATAGGCCAGCTAGGCCGTGGCGTAGGGTTTTCCAGATATTTAGGGGCCCCCAAATGGCTGAAATTACTTAAGTCTATGGCTAGAATTGTTTCAGCCTATGGGTAAAGTTATAAAGTTTGAATACAGGTTGCCCCCCAAAAAAAAATTTGGCTTAGGGACCCTTGACATCTTAATCTGGCCATGGCCAAGGACCTCCAATTTTTAAGTGCCCCCAATGACTAAAATTATTTAAGGGAATGGTGTATCCTAAACCTTAAAAATATTAATTTTTCAGTTTTTGTGCATTCAAAATATTTAATTAAAGAGCTTGCAAGCGGCACCAAACTCATGTTGCTATGCAAATTAAAAGTAATTCAATTTAAATATTAATGGGGCGCATTAAAATGTACGTCTGATTTTACTTTCAAACGCGATTTTCTAAACACTTCAAATCCAAAAACTCATACATATTACTTTCGAATTTTCACCATATTTTACTGATATGTTCATAATGACACTGAAGTGCATTTTTCTCTTTATGATTCACACTATTTCCTAAACAATTGTTTTAATGGTCAGAAACGGTCTTTTTTTTCATTTCAAAAGTGACTCTTGGCTAAAAATTTTATTTAATTATTAAATTAAGTAAATTGCCTTGAAATTTCACTTCAGTAGATTCTTAGATATCTCTTGAAAACATAGTGAAAATTGTAAGTTTCTATCATTAAAACTTTTTGTGGAAAAAGTACATAAATTTTAAAAATTTAACATTACACAGGGTACCGACTCCTCTTAAACTCTAATCCATTATTTAGGAAAAAGAAAGGAAATAAACATTATACATCTCCTTTATTTCCCTCTTCTTCTGCTTACTTTAGGAGTTGGATGCTTTGTTCCCCAATAAATATTTTGAGTAAATGACTGAGCACCACAGCAGCCCTAAAGCCGGCATTCCTGTTCCCTGTGCCTGTTGTGTTCAAATTATTAATTCGTATAGATTTCATATTGCACCTAACCTTTGTGTGGTCCCTTGAGAAGTTGGTGCATATTTTGCTCATCAGTATTAATCGCCCAATAACTTGGTCTGTGCAGCCGAAGGTATGAATTCATATCCCAAATCAGTCATGGGTGTTATTGATGGGTGTATTACTTCCTCTCATCATGTGCTAGTGGATACCAGTTAACGCTCCAATCGTGTCCTGGTTGTTCAAATCCCACTTAGATCTGTAGGTTCAGCCGCAATTCATAGCAGTACTTGTACTCAGCCTGTTTGCTAAACATCAATGTACAGGACGGTCATTTGATTAGGCTACAAACAAAGTTATTATTAGCAAAAGTGGTTCCCCAAGCAGCAGGCGCAGAAGGCAACTGAGACAGGGGCAATATATATACAAGCGTTGCTAATCGAAGTTAAGGTTAGATATACGATTGTGTGATTAACAGATACGTAGTACAGAAACTTCAAGAATCAGTACATATGGTTTTTTTAAGTATGGTTAGCGAATAAGTGAAAGAGGTGTCTTTTTATCGGTCAGACAAAGATGGTTTCTACACTTACTTGTTTTTCTTGCCAGTGTATTGTACTGAAACGTATTTCTTCCTATGATGAAACATAAATTTCGGTTTCTTGTTCTGTCAGACTTGAAAAACTCCTTATTACAGCCTGTAATAGTGTGATTCGTCAATAATTTTTTTGACATTCTATTGAGATTTACCTGATGATTCTCCATTGATTGATTTTTCACAATTGTTTTGCATGATTGCCAATATTTGATGTTGAAATTTCAAGAGTCTATTGTTCTTTAATGATGAAATAGTTTGACTCACAGATCTCTTTTCAGTCTAATTGTTCTTTAGAATTATATAAAACTGCTTGAAACAAGTTGTTCATGGCAAATTCCTCCATCGATTGTGTTTGACACAAAAGTGCCAGACGTTTGAGGTCTCGTTCTTCAGAATTTTATCAAACTGCTTAAAACAAGTCATTCAAGACCAATTCTCCCATCGTTTGTACCTGACATTGGGAAATATTTTATAGAAAAAATATTACTGCATGAGAATTTTTTTTTCTTTCATTGAGAAAAAGCAAAGATTTTTTTTTTATCACTCTTTCAACAACATGTTCAGATCGATACGATTTTAATTACGATTACATTTCTTTCAGTCAGAATCGCAGAAGTAAGTAAAATTAAGAGAGCGAAAATGCAAGTTCTAAAAATTGCTTAGGACTTATTGAAAATTGAAATGAAGTGAGAAATTAAGAATTTTACAACAAAAATATTTTTTTAAGAAATTTACATTTTATTTATTGAGCTATTCATCGATAGTTTCTTCGTGCATGCCTAATATAACTATACAAATTCGTAACTCCAGCGCTCGAATACGCAACCTTGAGGAGATTTATAAAATGAAAGGAAAAGGTAAAACATTGCGTTCCACGTGTGTCTGTTGGTAAACACAGGCAGTTTGTTATGAGTATTTATTAACGCATTCGATGTATCTTAGATTTCTTTCAGCAACGGAAATAGTTTCCTCCCGTAATGATATTCTCGAGCTTCTCAAAATAATGTTAGTTTTCATTATTTTCGTCTAAAAAGTGAGTTGACTGTCGGAAATGGCGAAATCGTAAACACAAGAAAACTCTGGATTAACAAATTTCGCATTTGCATGAATAAAAACAAATATGCTCCTCTGTTCGAAGCTTTTTTTTGAAAGAGGATAACGTTGTGCCAGGTAAAACTTTTTTATTGTTTTGTGTGAATTTGTAAGAATATGGGTTTGTTTTTTCTTAAGATAGAAATAAGGATTAAATTACATTAGCAGAAGAATTCGGGCTTCATCTCAGCCCAGTTTATAAATAATTAATTTAACTAACCTTATTTTTCTTCAGCATTTAGTTAGAATAGACAGTATGCAAAATATTTTCTTGAATAAATTATCGCAGAACGAAATGAAAAATGTTTAACCGAAAACGAAATTTGAAGCAAAAACAAAAGCCGAGAATTTTCATCACCAAAATAATGTGCCAACTTTACTCTATTGCTTTCATTCTCAGCTGAAGAGTTACACCAAAATTTGTTTAGGGTTATAGTTGTGCAAGCAAAGAATCCTTGGCGAGATTTCGCATGTCAGTTAAACCATTTTTATTTTTTTTTTATCATGCGTGGAATAAAATGGTAGAAAGATTACAGAATTCGATAAGATAAAAGAAACAATGGTACATGGATCAATTAAAAATAACACTATCACCATATATCCGTGAGAATATTGTTGATGATTCGCATAGAATGACAGAACTAAATCACAATTCAGAAATTAGAAACATACGAAACAGAAAATTTTTTAATTAACCGATTCGGCAATTTGAGAAAAGTAACTCAGCTACAAATGCAAAACAATTAGCGCTAGACAAGCAAGGCAAAGAAGTATCATCTTCTTTTGATAATAATTCTTAGTGTCATATAATTAAATTTTCTAGCATTAATTGTTATTCTTGTCAGTCTTATGGCCATACTGAAAATGTAGTTCCATCAAGAATTAATAAATATCGAATTCAACATCGTGGAAATGGCTGCTTAGAACTACGAACAACGTAATTTGCATTAATTTATGACATTTAGTAATGTTTCTTGAACTCTCATTTCTTTCTACGAGGGCAAGAATATCCACAAAACTTTAAAAACTAATTTAAAAATAATAAAACAAAAAAAATCATGCATATAAACAAAAACTACTAAGTTTATTAGCATTTTCTACGCTTCGGTGTGCGTTTGTTTCAGCCTTTTTCATCCGCCATTAGACGGTGGCTGCAGTGCCGCCTATAGTTTGTGGGAGTTGCGAATTTGAAATTTCACTGCACTTAAGACTTTTGCTCGAACTGTACCGTAATGCTGCGGGAGTTTTGTTAAACGTTTTCCCTGTAAATATTTCTGTGTTTAATTGAAAGTTACAGGAACCACAATTATTTAATGCACTAATTTTTAAGTTCGCAGATCTACTTGAAACCTGCTTCAATAGGGCGATTTATAGTTTTTTTTAAAAATTTGTTCTAATGTTTCTTGGCCCTATTTAACGGATTTTCGGTCCCAATAAGCGAATAATGTTAGGCTTATGTAATGGGATTTGTTTTGGTTCTTAAAGATTTGGTCTGAATAAGCGGATGGTCCGATTAACCGGTGTTCTAACTAAGTGGATTCCACTTTATTACATTTTAATGGAGCTTTTATTGTTGTTTAATTTTCTTACTGGTTTATTTTAAGGAAACTTTTCATATTATTAACAGCATGTTTTATTTATTTAATGAATTATTTTCCATTTTGAAGGTTTTTAATTGTTTTAATTTATTATTTTACCTGACTGTTTTATATTACAATGGAACGTTTAATGTTTAATCGCTTGTTTTTTTATATAAGTCCGTTAAGTAACAGTATTATGTATTGTGTCACCAAAGTAGTAATTTCTATTTATCTTTGACCAACGATGATGGTAAGTACTAAAGTTTCCCTGCGGTTATGGAATGTCGCCGACTACGAACGATAAATGTATTATATCGCCAATGCCCCCGATTCTTCAAAGTAAAAATTTCTACATGTAGATCGAACGCTGGTACTTACATTAAATGTTTGTCACATTTCTTAAGAAGAAAGAAGTACAGTTTTAATCCTATTGAAAATCTATCACAAGGCCAAATTAATAACAGGATTGCTGAAATATATGGCTACTATATCGAATATCATAAAACAATCTTCAAATTTTTTAATATAATAGAAAAAACTCAATCCACATTTTATTCTGTTTATCAGTTTCAAAATTTGCAGTTAAATTTCAGGGTAGTCCCTTTACTAAACGATATTCAATTTAATATTCAAAACAATGTCGGGTTTGAGAAAATCTATCTCACAGACTCAGGGAGAAGAGTTTTGGGTTTGAATTGCAGTATCATTCGATGCGTTTTACGCTTCATGATGCGGCTGTAAAAGCGCCTTATGTGTTGCGTTAAATCGTATTTTGATTTGGCGCGTGCACGATGGTTTTAAAACCTCTCGATAGGCGATCAAAATGCAAGCTATATTGGAGTATAAATCTTTGATCATGAATTGCGTAAGTCTTCACTTTTCGAACTGGAGTGAATATTTTGCTGTTGAATAAATTATGAAATAGTTTTCAAAGTTTGCCGAATTAAACCTCCTTTATGGAAGTCAAAAGTGTACAAACAAAATCTGAGAAAGCTAGCAAGAACAAAAATCTTCATAATGGGGTTGTTTCCTTCAGTCAAAAGTACTATTTTTAGTCACTGAAACTAACAGAATAAGCAAAAAGAATAACTTGGAGCCAGAAAATACATTTTTTTCCCAACATTTAATTTTTAATTAATTTTTAAAAATGTCTGATTTTAAAACCAAAATGTTTTCATCGTGTGACGGCACAATTTATGACAACCCTCTTGAATCGGAGCGCGTAGTTGTCTTTTCTGGCAAAATATATCACTTTTTAATGATTTTTTTTCACCGTGAGCAATTTATTAGCGGAACGAGAATTGTTATTATATTCATTTAGTGAAGTTTGGCAGTGTCATGAAACTTTATTCTAGTAACCCTAGCGATTTACTCACTTGTGACGTCAGCAGCAAAAATGAAAACAACAGCTGAATGTCGTTTAAGATTTTTTTTTTTTAAGAGAAAATAAACAAAAATTAATAAAAGTAACTCACCCCATGTTTTTGACCATGCTCTTTCAGAGAGAAATATTTTTGAAAAATGAGAAACCACTCAATACGGAGTTAAATCTTCAAGTTAAGGATAGTTAAAGCAATAAGTTAAAGTTAAGTATCAATAAATTGATATCAGTTTTAAAGCAATGAGTTTGTAGTAAGTAAGATGCAAAAATAGTAATTCTAATGATGGACACATTTTTTTAAAACATGTTTCGGAACACGCAAGAAATACTTCTTAGACCGTGCAAATTGGACTACACTCCAGAACAGCATATTAAAATACTTATCGCTTTAGCTCCACAAACACAATAAATACAGTAAGTAGTAATAAGTTTTCCGAAAGTAGACGTACCCCCCCCCCTCAATGGAACATTCTGAAATTGATTTTCTCGCAATAAAAACGATAATTATTTCACATAATGTTTTCTTTTTTCAAAACGTAGCATTAAAAATTAACACAAAGTTACTTAAAATATCTTTAATTAGCTCATTTCAATAAAATTTATAAATTTTAGACTTTGATGAGAAGGGTTGTACTTATTTTAACATAGCTGATTTAGTGTTAAGCTTTATAAATGAACGTTGAATTAACAAATCATGTTCAGAATTAAATTTGCTGTAGTAATGTTTTTCTTTGTTGGCACATAGCTGAAAGCCCCATTTATAGACATTCGTTGCAAATTGTATCAGCATCAATTTTCGTGATAATTCTGCCTTATGTTAAACTTACGGGGATCACTCATTCTTAAAGAATATTTCTTATCTTAATTTGTTTGTCACAATGCCCGCGTTTAACTTGCACTTTTTAATTTTTGCCTGGAAAAAAAATCATTTGAATTTTGACATTTGGAATTCAAATTATGTTTTTCGCAATCACGAGTGTGTGTGTATGTGTAAGTATATGCATGTATGTATGTGTAGGAGTCTGTATGTATGCGTGTGTGTATGTGTTTGAGTGTGTGTATGTGTTTGTGTATGTGTGTAGGTGTATGTATGTGTGTATGTGTTTGTGTGTGTGTGTAAGTGCGTGTAGGTATGCATGTAAGTGTAGGACATTGACGCAACCTGGAGACGGTTTTCGCTAGAAGAGCAGCATCGTGAGGCGGCCGGTCGACGGTGGTGCTGCAGAGGGTGCTGGCGGGAAAATAAAATCATTGGACATCAAAACAGTCAAATGAAAGCAATAAGCAATCGTGATTGCTCAAAAAAAAAGACTTTTTGCTCTAATTTTATGATTGATAAATCCATACATATAGATTCATAAATCTTATTCATGTAAACATATTGTCTAACGAAACTCAGCCCTCCTTATCATCGCTTGACTTTCCACGCCATCTATGAGTTTCCTTCTCTATTCTATTAATTATTGTCTCTTATAAAATCCGTTTAATTTCAACTAGCGCATTATGTAGGCAAATAACTCATAAGAGTCATTAGCTAAATACGATTGTCAAAGTAAATATAGATTTGTTGACTACAAATATAATCACTTTTTAATAAATAGCATATGGTTGCTGAACGACCTACTCTTTTGGCGAAATAATATTCTGTGTACATAAATAAACTTACATCTCACGCTGTCTCATTCTAAAATTTCCCTGAGTTCAGAGCAAGCATAAATCAGAAGCGGAAGAGGGGAAAAAAATCGACCATCCCATTTACACTTCCCTTAGATCCTATCCTTAAACGGCGTTTGAATCTCAGTCACCATCAAATTGCTCATCAACCCCGAGCATAGAACACAACCGCTCCTTAACCCCCCATAGACAGCTCTGGAACAATGCCTCCTCCACCCTTACTGCACAATCGAACCTGCATTTTTAATGGGAGCTCTCCCTTCCAAACGGCCCTGATCAAATTTCGAGCCACTTTTACCGGGAGCTTCAAATCGGATTTCTGCGGACTGGAACAGCTGAGTCGTTTGAGTCCCCCAAGAGAAAATCTTCGTTCGAGTCCACGGGAGTCATGAGTCATTGTCAAGAACGAAGCCACCGCTAATAATAATAAACTCTTCCTCCCCTCTTTGGTATGGATGGAGAAAAATGACATCCCTCTACCGGATAAGGCAACCCCTCCCACTGAATTGGCAGAGGACCTGTCAAACGAGGAAGATTAGTGGTTACCGCTTGTTGCTTCGTCAAACTTGTTTCGTCTGCGAAGAAGATGCCACTTAGGGATGGAGGAAATGTTGTTAAACCGCTGAGGTTGCAGAATTCCATATCGTCATTGGCACACTTGTTTGTTCCTTTGGTGTGATTTTGACTAGCATCCAATAAGAGTCTTTCTTCTCAAATCTATTTTTTTTAAAAAACATTTTGTTAAAATTAGCACTATTTCTACTTCATGTTTTCATCTCTGTCTATTTTCAAAGACTAATTTCTTAACTAGTGATACATATAAATTCATTTTATGGAGTTTTCACCCCTTCGCGAATTAATTTATTAACTTACTCTTTCTTATATGAAACTTTCCTAATAATAAAGCAGAAAATCTCTCTGTCTGGATGTCTGTGACGTGCACAGCGCCTAGACCGTTCGGCCGATTTTCATGAAATTTCGCACAAAGTTAGTTTGTAGCATGAGGGTGTGTACCTTGAAGAGATTTTTCGAAAATTCGATTTTATTCTTTTTCTATTCCAATTTTAAAAACATTTACCGGAGTAAAATTATCATAAGATGGACGAGTAAATTACTAAATTATCATGACATGGAATGGGAGAGCGAATGAACACAGTCAATTGGCGAAAAATTCGTCATCCATCTTTTATAAATATACTGGCGAACCGAATGACCTTTTAATTTTTCAACTACGGGCAAAGCCGTGCGGGTACCACTAGTACAAGATAAAAGGACCTGAAATCCCACAATCAGGTTCCCATTCGAAGAAGAGCAAAACTTAACTGATGGCGTGAAAATTAGAATTTTGTGCAGTGTAGACCAGTGGCGTATCAGGAAATCAATTTTGAATGCTGCATATGGTCATTGTGATGAAAGACGTAACTTTTAGAATTACCACTCGGTGAACACTCAACACTTACTTTATTTCCAATTCGCTTCTTCTATTTAAACTGTTCAACTGTTTACTTTGAATAAAATTTATAAAGACTAATACCATTTAAAAACAATGAAGACATCCTAAGAGTAAAAATTCACTCCAGCCAAAATTGGTGAAATATTCATTGGAAAATTTGTAAAAGTACACTACTAGCCGTTAAAATTGCTACAATAAGAAGGAGTTGTCAGAATGAAACAAAATTTTGCACACGTGATGGCAACATTAACACTAGAAAACGATTACAAAATGAGCAGCAAAATGATCATTTATTACTGGAAAAATCTCACGTGAATGGAGGTTTAAGTACCCTGTTGCGCCAACTCTAGCTGGAATGTAAGAGTCGATACGGTCGAGCATTGAGATATAGCACGATGTCCTACGTCTTCTCGTACCACAATTGCTATAAACGCGCCACTAATTCAATCACACTTACAGGCTGTCCAATTTACCGTCTCAAGGGATCCCAGATATGCTCGATTTGTGATAAATCGAGCACAAGCTTGCTTGCTTGCTTGGTTTCCGCCCTAAATAAAGCACGAAAAAAAAGAGTCAAATTCTAACATTTCACTTTTGTTAGGGGTGGAATCGAAAACGTGTTTCATCAAAAATTTCAAAAGCGCATTTCTGCCTTTTCCGACACCAGAATTAGTCCAACTAAAATTGGTCCCTTGCTTAGCTGTAAAACGGTTTTTGTTGTGCAGACATAAGTGTGCAAAGAAAACAACAAGAAGTGATTTTCCTTTCCATATTTTGCAAAGACCTTTTATTGATGTTTTGGGTACCTAACCGTTAATTGTTCTTTTTTTGTAACTTGAACTGTAAAATATTACAACTCAATAGTGGATTGATATCAATAATTACACTTTGACTATACGTTTCTGGAGTAGATACAGATTGATAGATATATGAATAGATATGTAGATATTGTTATCTTAGTAGGAGGAGGCTTACTGAATTTATCCAAGTCCACGAAGATCTAGTTTATATAGTGTCCTACAGTGTAGCCTCCGAGTGTAACTGGAGTCATGCGCCTAAATGAATGATCATAGTACAAGTTAGCGTGGTTATTTATCTCCTTGATGATTATTTACAAAATGAACTCCTTGGTAAGTTATATGCAAATTAAAAAATTAAATGATTAACAAATATGAATTTTAATCAATTGCTCTTGAAGCATTTCGTGAATTTGCAAAACTTTATAATCATTCTGAAATATGACACACTGTGTTTAGCCATGAAACAGAGTAAAAACCGAAGAAATTAAAACCAGTTTAGCAACTGAAGTTTAGATTTTTAAACAGCCTAATCACAAGAACGTAACGGCACACTGCCTACACGGCTGGCCCAGTAAGTAAAAAAATGGTACCTTGAAAAGTGGGAAAGGAACAACAAATCACCTGCGGCAACTTAATATGTAACTAGATGCATTTTCATAACATTCTAACGCATTGGACGATGTTAGAACGGCGGCCAATCGCATGGAAAAGGAAATTCTTCAATGCATATAGACTTAGAGTTAGTACTTTTGGCTTAAATGAACGAATCAAATAGTACGCATAGATCAAAAAGCTTAAGGGGGAAGAAATATGGCGCTATTACCATATATATATATATATATATATATATATATATATATATATATATATATATATATATATATATATATATATATATATGTAATTATTATTGTTATTAGCAATAGAAAATTTGAACACGTAGTAACGAAAATTTGAACCAAAAATCCCAAACACCCAGGGGCCTCATTAGGGGGTTATTTCTCAAGGGCAGGGAATACCATGAGACGTTTCGTGAGTACTGCAGGCGAAATTGCCAAAACCATGCGAAACATCTCATGATTTTTTCCGTCCTTGTGGAGTAACCCCCTGATGAGGTCCCAGGGTGTTTTGGAATATTTGGTTCAAATTTTCCACCCTACTTGCTCAAATTTTCTATTGCTAATCTTTTACAGTATCAAAGTGCTGCCTATGGCGCCTATTGAACTGAGTGTTGTGAGGCTTAATTATTCAATTTGTTTGAATTGTTCAGGTTAAAAATTGCTGTTTATGTAAAAATTTCGCAGTTTATATATATACTAGCTGCGTGCCCGGCGTTGCACGGGCTACCTAAAAAATGAAAGCCGATAGAAAGATGCGCCAAAGTACATCATTTGTGACGTATAAAGACCACGGCTTGTTTGAAAAATCGGATATTTTAAAAAATTAATTAAAAAATAACTGTTGGGAAAATAAAATTATTTTCTGGGTCCTTGGTTTTTTTTTTTTTTTTTTTTTTTGCTTGTTCTATCAATTTCTGTGACTAAAAGTAGTACTCTTGTTTGAATTAAACAATCCCATTATCAAAATCTTCTCACCAAGATTTATATCAGTGCGAAGTGTTTGCCAAAATTGTTTATGTTACACGAAAACAGGAAAATTTACATTCTAAATCAGTACTATGCAAACTAATAATAAATTGCATGTAAATCACTCATTTACTTTACGACGTGAAATAAAACTTAAATGCTTCATTTATTGTATTTGTTATGATTCCCTAAAGTATTTTAGGTCGAATCTCCCGAAAGAAACATTACTTAATTATTTGAATTGAGGAAAGCCTCAAAAAAATCACGCACGAAACAAAGACAATATGAAACGTTAAATTAGCAATCGACGGAAAGTTTAGATGAAGCACTGAAAAATAATTTGAATGGAGGAAAGCCTTCGAAAAATAGGGATTTGATTTTGAAATCTAAGAGTCATAATTAATAGTTTTTAATTGATATCTCCGCTAATTATTATCGGAGGATTATGTTAAATAGCCAAACATGAAGACTGGAAGATGACGAATCCATCGATACCTGGTTCGATGGTCAGTTCACTGTCGTTCGGGAGAAGAAGCTTGGACATAGATAGATAGATACTCAGATTTTATATGTATAAGATATATATATATATATATATATATATATATATATATATATATATATATATATATATGCGAGCGTTTATGTATGTGTGCTTGTGCTCGCGCTTGCAAAATGTACACACAGCAGTTAGACATTCCTGCTTGGTTCTTCGCGGAATTCGAAATGTTTTTAATTACTGATTACACAATACTGCGGCCGCGTGCAAGGCTTCAAGATTTCATTCATTAGCAAAACGCAGGCCAAACAGACCACCGCTCTGTGCGCCGGAGTAAATTAAACAGGGTCTTTGAATCGTGATTTATTATCTCAAATATTAAACCGAAAGCGACACTGCCATAAAAGACCAAAAGGGAGGCTTCTGGTATGTGTCGCGCGCTTCCCGACAATTCTACAGAGTGAGTCAGTCGGAGAGGGGGGGGGGGAATTCGCGGAATCTTCTTCCCGATAAGTGATCGATGCAGGCTGGAATGCCCCCTCCCGATTACAAGAGAGAACGAGGTAAATTAAATTCGGCGGGAAAAATTATCACCTCGTTATTCTGCTGGTTTCATTCCAGTTGTTGCAGGTGCGACATGGTATCGTCCGTAATTCCTCGGGCGTCGAACGCCCGCGCGTGCACCAATCGGGGCGCCGCCGATGACATTTATTTACTTTAGAAGTGTGTGGAAGGGGAGTATCGGGGTCTTTGTGCTCGAGTTTAATTTTGGTTGAAATGTTTTGAATAATTTTCCCGTGATGAATGGTGTGAAAATTGACTGATAAGTGCGGAGGAGAAAAATCAAATGATCGTTACTGTCACTAGAAACATACCGCGGATGATCTATAGAATCTTAAGTCAATTCGTTAATTGCAGGTGTGTTTAATTGATTATAGAATGTCTCGAATTCTTTTACGATATCACATATTTTGAGTTAATGATAAACCACTGAAAAATGCCTTCATTTGTGTTCGATATTCACACAGTCACGTTCCTATCCGCTTTCGTAATCAGTTTCGTATGTTGATGAATAATAGCTAAAACGCAACTTATTATACTGCTTAAAAGTATCATTACCAACATAGGTATATTGGTTCATTGATTTTAAATGATTTTATAACTAACATTTTGAAACATATAAGTAATACCTAAAAGAATACTTGAATCAAAAATTTGTAATCAATGTATATAAAACACAAATTGTCAACAAATTGCATCAAACAGTTATTCCAAATCTGTAGGAATAACTAATATACCTTTAGTAATGTAATATAATACCTTTAATAGTAATAAATTAATGTAGCAATGTACTAATATGATAAATGTAGCAATATAATTATATAATAAATGTAGTAATAATTGTAAATGCAGTACAATAATCCCTTTTTATTGCAGCGGAAACTCGTAACACAAAACATTACAAACAAAGAAAATCACGCAATCAAAATTTTCAGAAGTGTTAGACTTCTACTTGTTGCTTGAAATTTTATTTATTTATTTATTTTTGCTAAAATGATAAACGAATTAATTTTTTTGCGCATCTTACATCGTTAGGAAAATTCATTCTGCAGTAAATAATTTTTCTACTGTTCTTTTTTTAAATACTTTTAACAGATTTCTATGTATGGTTTTCACTTTTTTCTTTTCCTGGGTACTTATTAGTTATGTTCATTCTCTGTCCTATGTTTTTTATTGGCTTGTTCTAATCTGAATCTTTTTGTAAAAATGCAGAATCAGTTTTTTTAACGGAAAAATTTGGGTAAAGATTTTCGATGTGTCCAGTCGATAAAATATGAAGGTTGTATGCAAATGGCGGATAGACATTAACTCTTCCCTTCAAAATAATAATGATAACAATTATAATCACTTCAAGAAGAATTCAAAGGAGAAAAATCTACAGCAAATCAAAAATACAGGCTGACCAGTTAAAACAACAATACATAGCAACTTCGAGTTGTTTTTCAACAAGCATATAAACTATGCGGAAGCAATGGGGTCGTTTCCGAAATTTTAAAAGTATTTTTTTTTCTGAAAGAGCATGCTTAAAAACATAGGGTTTGATCATTTTTTAAATAATTTGACAAAGTTTACTGTTTTCTTTAAAAAAAAAAGATATAAATCGACTCAATTTTATTTTTTACGCTTCTGCGCATGACATCACAAATGATGAACACGATTCACTGTTGATGAAATGATTCACTGTTGCGATAAACGCGGAGCGCAATATTTAGTTTGCTTCTTTACTCACATGTATTGGCAACGATATGGTTGATAGCAAGCGTAGAGCGCAATATTTAATTCGCTTCTTGATTCTCATAACGTGGAAACGCGGTAGACAGCTAGCCTAAAGATACAGCGCGCCAGTGGAATACACGGTAAAGCTCATCATTTTTGACGTTATAAAGACCACGCCGTATTTGAATAATCGAACATTTTTAAAAATTATTTAAAAAATAACTGTTGGTAAAATGAAAGTATTTTATGGGTTCATGTTATTTATTTATTTATTTATTTATTTTTCATTCTATCAACTTTAATGACTATAAATAGTACTTTTGACTGAAGGAAACAACCCCATTATTAGGATTAGGCACAAACCTAATCTTTTGAAATCCTCTTATCGATTTCAAAATAAATTCTACATTTAAAAAGAGAAGTCTTCTTAGCAATAACTCTTTGAGCCCATCATCCCATCTAGATCCATTCCTTACGGTCATGCTGCAAAACACTTCATGAAACAAGAAAAAATGAGCTAAGAGTAAAACTCAAGTGCCGCATATACGTCTCTCATAAGTTTTTTTTTTTCGAGACAATAAACAGTAAGTACATTAAATTTTCGTAGTTTATGTAAATAAATCCATAAACCGGAACGTAAATTTCCAAATCATTCCATCATGAAAATTAAACAAAACAGATTAACACACTAAATTCAAATTCAAGCTAAAGCAACTTTTACCTCTTCTCAGTGGTCACTGGATATTAGCCCGGTCAATTTAGACAAAAAAAAAAATAGTGATCAAATAACAAAAATTCCGGGAAAGCTAAATATTTGTAGAGACCTTGGGTTTAGCATTACAAATAAAGTGCCAAAAGTCCCCGTAGATCCCATGTGCGCTAAAAAGTAATTCGGGGTCAAAGGTCAAAATTTTAGGTTTTTTGGATTTTTCTCAAAAACGGTAATTTTTATCGAAAAGTACCGCAGACCAAAGTTATATATCTCAAAATTCTGTATAAAAATGGTCTTTATGATTTTTTTCTGCAAGACCAAACCTTCCCAGATATTGCGTACTCTCAAAGGCAGCCAGTCATTTACAGAATCCCCTCTACTTGCATGGCCTTGAATAACATCTGGCTATTCTAGTCCGTGTGGCATCGTTCACGTACCCAAAGGGGTCGGACCTACTAAGGGCATGGGCGCACCCCTCAATATCGCGGAGCCCCTCCTCTAAGAAGCAAGAGTCCCCCTCCAAAAATTGAGAAAAATACCCCTCAAAACAACCCCCTTTTAAATGTTTTTTGAGCTCTCAAACTGTAACCACATTTCATACAATAAAACATAGTTTGGCTGGCGAGTCGCATTATTATTTTGACATCTGACAATGTTTGGCCTTAGTGATACATTGTGAGTAAGATTTCTGGATTCTAATCTGACTCTAAGAAATCCATCTCTCTTGGTTAGACAACAAACTGTGTTTGACGCTTCTTTGTCTAATTTTACGCATTGTCTCACTGCTTTAGTATAACGTCAGGTATTGGAAATCATATAATTCAGTAGTTACGCCCTCAAGCACCATTTCTTTTAAAGTTTTATCTGATATTCCTCTTTTAAGAAGATGATCCGAGTATTCCCACTTCTGCTTATCAAAGAACTCAAGTTGAAGTCTGAAATTGTAAATTTTCACTATACAATCGAATTTTTTTAACTTGCCATGTTTGGATCATCAGCTCTTGTTCTGCAAACTGGTTACTTTGAGAATCTAAAAAATATAACACTAGACATTGCGGATGACCATCATCAGAGAACTTGTTTCAAGACGGATTACGACGATCAGTTCGAAGATGGACAATGAACATTTTTATTTCCAGATTTCAATTTTGAGGCAGAGAGACTGCTATGAGCTTATCGATAAGCAGAACTGGTAAAACTCCACGGCTCCCTCTTTCAAAAAGGGTACTTCCGATAAAACTTTGAAAGAAATTGCTTGGTGGCGTACCTACTGAGTAGTATGGTTTTCAAAACTTCATGTCATACTAAAGCAGCGAGACGATAGCATAGCTGCCAAGTGCTCCGTTTTTGCCGGAGTTTCTCCGATTTTTATTGCGTACTCCGAAAATCCGATTTTTTCCAAAAAACTCCGTTTTTTTGACTTTGCTTGTACACTTTTCGATTTTTGAGGAAAAAGAAGAAATTTCCCTATCCTCGAAGGCAGGAATTGTGCACAAACTCAACAAAAGAGAAGACAATTTGATGCTTTGGAAGCTTAGTGTCAGGATCAACACTGAGGGGGAGCGTCGATTGGAGATCGTTGTTTTTTCATCGAGCATTTCAGCTACGTGTAAAAGGTAGCCGCCATGTTTGGTCATTCACTAGATGGAAGTTAGTAGATGATGCTTAAGCGCCTTCGTTTTCAAAGACAAAGTAGAATTGGGTGTTTCTTTTAACTGCAAACTAATGAAAAAAGCAAAATGTGCTGCAAAATGCTTTTTTTTTTTTTTGGTTATTTTAAATAATTTTATTGAGAAATATGAAAACAGTTATACCATTTAAAATTTCATTTTATCCTTATTGCTTTGGACACGAATGTGCTAAAAATTCGCAATTAAATTGTAGTTTCATGGGGGTTTTTTATTTTTAAATTATTTTCATGCAATAAATTCAAAATTTTATATCTGAATTTTTGACTTAGTCGCCATATTTGGTCATTTGCCACATTTTAGTACACAAGACTCTTAAGTGGCCAAGTTTTCAAAATCGGAATTAGATGTTTATTGCAATGAATTGAAAATAGTGCAAAATGGGCTGGTTTTTTTTTCGGAAAATTCTAAATTTTTTTCTTGAAAAATGCAAAATTTTTTCTTCAGAATATTATTTTATCCTCATTGGTTTAGACTCTAATGTGATAAAAACTTGCTATTTCGTCTAAATTTTAGTTTTGTAAGGCTCATTAATTAATTATAATTACTTTTAATGCAACAAACTCAAAAATCTATTGTATTGAATTTTTCGCGTTATTGCCATGTTTGGTCATTTGCAACATGAAGTAGACAAGACTATTAATAGCCTAAGTTCCTGAAAACAGAATTAGTTGTTTGTCTCAATGCAAACTATTAAAAATAACAAAAGGCAAAAAGTTATGTTTTTTTTTTTTTTTAAATATCTTGAAGGGGAAATTTTATCTATTTGATCCTCATTGCCTTGTAGGCTTTGCTATAAACTGAAACTATTTCATCTAAATTGAAGGTTCCTGCTGACTTCTCATTTATTTATTTTTTAATTTTTTTTTAATTATTATTTTTTTAAATAAATCAGAAACCTATTTTAACTTAAATTTTCCATGTACAAAAAAAGTATTGAATATCTCTCTTTAAATCCTATTCATTTTTTTAGGGAAGTTGTAAAAACTGCCTCCCCCACTCCAGTTTATATTTCAAAACTTGACGACATTGGTGGCCACTAAGTTTTTGGAGTCTAGTGGCCACTTTCAAAATTTCAGAGTCTTGACCTTTACTATGTAGTTGCTTTACTTCCAAGTATAAGAAATAATTGTGTTTTTTAATCTTCAATATGTTCTTATGTATGTAGGATATGTGTACAAGCATATTTAAAAAAAAAAGATTGCAGTTTTATTCAATCAAACAGTAATCATGTTTTTTTTTTAAACTTTTCAATATGTATCTATGTAATGTTGCTTTTTTAATGTAAAATAATTTTGTTTTAAACTTGGTTGTAGTTTTGTTGAAAATCTAACATGAAAATTCAGAAAAGCATTTAAAAAGTGCTTAGAATTTATGGAAACTTATGGTACAGAAGGAAGGTTTAGCGCAGGCCACGATTTCATGCTCCTATTTTAACCCTCAGTGCTCCTATTTTTTCTCTTAAGTGCTCCTATTTTTTGTATCTTGAGGTTGGCAGCTATGCGATAGGAAAAATAAGAAAAAGTAGTGTCAGGTACTCAAAACCTCACATGTCATACTAATGCAGTAAGACGATAGGTAAAATAAGAAAAATAAATGTCAGGTACAGTTTGCTGAATAACCAAAAGGGATGGATTTATTCGAGTCAGATTAGAATCTGGAAATATTAAGCCACAATACCATCAAGCCACAATTTCAATCAAGACTGAAAATTATGAGAAGTAAAAAAGTTCAACTCGCATGCCAAACTTATGTTTTATTGTAATCAATGTGGCTACAGTTTGAGGGCTCAAAACCCATTAAAATTTCTTTAGCAACGCCTTTTGTTTCAAAGGGTGACTGATGTGGGCTCTTACAAGCCACATTATTTAAAAATTTTTATACTTAACCTTTGTTCTCTATCATAGGTAAATTTGACATTTTGAGCCAAAGTTATCTGCTAAGTGGAGAATTAAACATTTTTTTACTAGATAAGAAATGCTTTTATTACTTTTTTTTCGTATCTATGTAAGAATTAATTAATATGAAAACAAACTTTTACAAATCATAACTTCTAATATTTTTTCTCTAAGTACGGAGCAACACGATGTTATTGAATTCTGACTATATTGGTCAAATTCACAACGCATGTGTGGAACTTTAAAATACAGTTTGTTATTAAAACTATCTTATGCAATGTGTAATCTACACAAAAAGCCTACTCTTAAGAGCGATAACATCGAATTTCTCAAATTTTAATTTTTGGTGAAATTATTATAACTTTTTCCAGTTTTTATGCATTTATGGTCAACTTTAAGGCGCGAGCGACACCTCAAGATATTTTTTGCGGTCTAAATCCTTTTGTTGAACCAAATATCTCTACAAAAGGCAACTTTTCCGGGCTATTACTTAGCGTTTATCAGATTTTGATTTTTTTCAATCCACCCTAATGAGCATGGCCAGTACTTCAAAAGTAAGTCCACCTCGAACAAGAGCGGGATTAAGTGAATCTGAATCCAGCTTTTGTTGTAAAAAACACTGCTTATTTTGTGGCGAGGAAGCGGATGAAGAGGCTGAGAAGAACAAAACGCAGAATTATCGCAGAAAAATTTATAAAGTTTCCACACTTACATTCAAAGAATCTCTTTTAAAATTAACTAAAGATCGTTCTAAGGTGTGTCAAAAGCTGCTCTTGCACGTTTTAATTTTGAGTATGATTTGGTCGCTGCTTTATGAATTTTTCTTTCATTATTCTGCGTTTTCTTCTTCTCAGCCTCCTCATCCGCTTTACAGCCACAAAATAAGCAGTGTTTTTAAAAACAAAAGCTGGATTCAAATTCACTTAATCGCGCTACAGTACGAGGAGGACTTGCTTTTGAAGTACTAGCCTCTTTATCCTCACGTTGCTGCAGAGATTGAATTTTTCCGGGTGTATGATTTTCTGCAATCCAGGCGAATTGTAACGGACTTTTGACTTCTTAAATAATCAGCATTCTTATAACTTCTCCCGAGACTTGCATCAATTAAAGTTGGCATTCCACAACTGCCCAGTACAACAGTTTCACCTTCAGTCAAAAGTTTATTGCAAATAAAGCGAAATTGTGACATTTTTCTTAAATATTAATCAGCACAAACAACAGTAGACGCTTGTGATAAATACGTTTATTCACTCGAACTGCACGTTTTAAAAGAAGCAGGTACGTTAGGGGTGCCTTCCCCCCCTAGGAGGGATCATGACCCAGACTGCGTCATCGAAATTTTTAGGGGGATTGTTTTGAGGGGTATTTTTCATTTGGGGGGAATTTCCGCGAAGATGAGGGGAGTGCGCCTTTGCTCTTAGTGGGTTGGACACCTCTGGGTACGTGAACGATGCCACACGGACTAGAATAGCCAGATGTTATTCAAGGCCACGCGAGTAGAGGGGATTCTATAAATGACTGGCTGTCTTTTGAGAGTACGCAATATCTGGGAAAGTTTGGTCTTGGAGAAAAAAATCATAAGGACCATTTTTATAGAGAATTTTGAGATCTACAACTTTGGTCAGCGGTACTTTTCGATAAAACGTTTGAGTACGTTTTTGAGAAAAATCCAAAAAACCTAAAATTTTGACCTTTGACCCCGAATAACTTTTTTAGCGCACATGGGATCGATGGGGACTTTTGGCACTTTATTTGTAATGCTAAACCCAAGGTCTCTACAAAAATTTAGCTTTCCCGGAATTTTTGTTATTTCCATTGTCTAAAATGACCGGACTATATACTTTTCCAAGAAAATGTTTCAAAAAAGCAGCACGGTAAAGGCCACCTCTGTCAAAAAGTCGTCAAAAGTTTCGTCAATAATGAGGTAAAATATTTGAGAAAATCAACCTATATAATGTCAGAAGGAAATGCTTAGGAAATAATTATTTACATCAGGTTAATTTCAACCTTATTTATTTATTTATTTTGGAAAAACCGAGTGTTTCATTGTAAGCTGCATATATTACATCAGCTTAATCACAAACTGTTTCTCAAAATACAAACATAAAGCTTTTCGCAAGACATCGGTTATCTTTTCTTACATTTTTTTATACACAGATTAAACTTTTCACAATGTTTTTCAAGTTGAAAAAACGTATGTTTCTTTGTATATTCAGTAAAATTGTATATACATTATTCTTCTAGATAAGCAACTACGTATTTACTTCCAAATTTAAAACTTTTGTTTTACGATGGGGTGCATTGTTATAAATAATTGTCTAAAACTTATTCACATCATTAAGTATATTATTTAAGTCTTATTTCCTATATGTAAACGTTAATGATGAAATGAGCAAAAAAAATGAGCAAAAAAAAAAAAAAAAAAACTTTTAAAAGCTTTGTAAAAATTAAATTTCAATATAAAAAAAATAAAACACCTTTTCTGACTTTAGAACAATTGAGGCAGTGAGAAGCAAAGGGATGTAAGTGGACATTTTCAAGTTATAAGTAAAACGCGTTTAACGATAAGGTCCTAGGTAGGCTTCCATTGAATTTCTTTTTCTAAATCATGCTGTACAGCAGCACCTACTTGGGCTACTAGTACTATCTCTTGCTCTCTTGCCCCAAGACAGGACAGAGGTTCACCTATCATTTGTACTGGTTATCTCCCAATCTTTAATTTTGTCATATATATATATATATATATATATATATATATATATATATATATATATATATATATATATTAGAGATGAGTTCGGGCTCATTTTTGAGAGCCCGGGCTCGCCCTAGCCCGAGTGATATTGTCTCGGACCAAAATCCGAGCCCGAAGGAAACTTTCATGTATCAAAAACTGAGCCTTCTACAGAATGACATGATCTCTCTCTTAATGAAAAATGTTACGTCAAATGTTCTTCATTAACAGAAGTTTCTAAATTTTCTTAAAATGCACCACTTCAAATGCATTACTATATGACATATTGCAATAGTAATCGCAAAGAAACACTATAAATAAGAGTTAATTTATTTTTTTGGGGGGGAGGGGGGTAAATATACATTGATTGAACTGATTTAAATTTTCCTTTCATTTTCTCATAGTAGGAAAATATTTATTTCCTTTGAATTTGTATGGAGATTGGCGGCTAAATATATGTGCTTGAGTCCGAGCCCGCCCGAGCCCGCTTCGGGGGTTCACTATATATATATATATATATATATATATATATATATATATATATATATATATATATATATATATATATATATATATATATATATATATATATATATATATATATATATATATATATATATATATATATATATATATATATATATATATGTATAATTTTAAAATAGTCAAAGTGTTTATACGCCAATAGCAACAATTTCATTAGAGGGCTTCAAAAGCCATCAAATAATTCAATCTACTTCTTTCCCTAGATGACAAACTCTGCATTAAATTTAATTGAGAAAATATGTGTAATTTGCTCGATTATAGTGAGTGTTATGTTATATAGAATGGATTCATTTATTTTCTCACTCAGTTTCATACTTTATTTATGTTACTCAACTTGCGATAATAAGAACTTTAAATATGAGCAGCACTTAAATTATTTGTCCCCAAAGACAAGTTTTAAAACTTTTTTGTACGTTTGTTTCGTGAAGAAATTACGTGAAAGCATTAATTTCGTGATGATTCGACTTTTTTCCCCAATAGAAATCTTAACAAAAAGAATAAACTTGTGTCTGTGATTCAAGAAGATTTAGGCTGCAAAAAGAATGGAATTTAAGTACGCAACTTCGTAATTAATATGAAGTTTTGAGACACGGCGTATAAAAGGTAGAATATTTACAAAGTTAAGGCTTAATGTTACGCAACTTCTGTATCTCCGAGAAATGAACCTTTTGCTGCCGAAGCTAGCTGTAAAACAGGTTTTCTTGTGTAGAGATTAGTCTGCGAAGAAAACAACCACCAGTGATTTTCCCCTCCATATCTTACAATGACATTTTATTCGCGTTTTAGATACATGAATGAGGATAGTGATTTTTAGGTTTCTTGAATGACAAAATAGTACAATTTAATAGTGGAATATAATATGCAGGGTGTCCTGAAAGACTGACTGTTTTCAAAAATTTATAACAGGAGATTTGTTAATGATAATAAAAAAAAATTCTTGCAGAAAATTCATGTGGTGGGCGCTAAATTTTCCCCCTCAGAGTTCCAAATTTTAGTTCCAAAATCTTTCGATAGATGGCGCTGCACATAGTAAGCCGGTAAGCTAAAAAAGAAGAATTGAAATTCGCCGATTTTTCCTCCGATTGCGACACGGGATTACAGCGAGGATTGTTTCAAAATATTGCTTTGTTTTTTTGTTCACATTTCGAAAAATTATGATGTCATTTTCTATTTTCTATGTATATATATATTCTTTAATTCACGGGTTTACTAACTGCAGCGCCATCTGTTGCAAAAATTTTCAACTAAAATTTAGAACTCAGGGGGGAAAATTTACGGCCCATCACATGAACTTTCTGCAAGAATTATTTTTTTATCATTTACCGTTTTCCTGTGATAAATTTTTAAAAACAGTCAGTCTTTTTCAGGACACCCTGTATATGAAGGGCGTAGGGAAGAAACCCCGTCAGTCAAAAAAAGAGAAAAATGCTTGTGAATGTTTGACAGACGGGATTTTCCCGTAGTAACACCTATTTTGAAACAAAGCTTTCAGCTGCCTTATGGGGTTTTGTACAAAATGATGGAACATTCCAAAAGTATACTTCAGCAACCACTAGAGGGCTTCATTACTCCGTTTTCTTGAAAAAAAAAAAAAAAAAAACTGGCGGGTTTTCCCCCTATACTCCTGATATGTTTTTGGATATTTAGATGGTCATGCCCCTCTATAGAAGAAACTTTACAGACCTCTATGCCGTGTGCGAATGAGAAAGTGTTTTCATTACTCTTACGGTTGCGGATGGAGTTTGCCAAACCATTCATCGTCTTGGTCAATATTACTCAATATTCTTAATTAGAAAACCGCCCGTCAAAATATGACGGGCGAAAACTGCTTCTACATTTGAAAGAAGTAATTGCCTGTTTGGGGACATTTTGATAGTTGAAATTGTCACCCTAACTCCAGTGGATTAACCCTAAACTCCAGTAGATAGCGTTCATTGTTGACCATTTTTTCGTTTCTTCATTCTTTTGAAATGAGAGTTTTACCAGTAAAACAGTTAAGATACCGGATCCAGTTCAGCCTCGTCAAATAAAGCATTTCCCTGCACGGCAGACGTTACCGAAAAATATTATCAAATTATCATGACGTGGAGCGAGTTTCATTGTTGATGACGTCAGGAGCGTTACTCGATCATTCGCTATTATAAATATAAGGAAGAGAGAAGTACAAAAACAGTTGTGTTTTTAAAAATACCTCCCCATTCGCATTGACGCTTAGCGCATATTTTCCTTTTATAACTTCTGTTTTTAATTTGGGATCGTTTACGCGATTTTTTTTTTTTAATATTTGCTTTTAATAAAAATTATTGAAATAACTTCAAGGCGGCTTTGGCTCAAAGCACAATTAGGCAAATGTGGCACAGTATAGCCTATTAAGGCCCTTGCTTTAGTAAAATCTATGCAACCAAACAATTTATTTATTCTTTTTAATTTGCTGAAAAAAAAAATTCACGCATTAAAATTTGTCTATCAATATTCTAAATTAGTTCATAATATGAGAAACACTTTTACTAATATGTGGAAGCATTTTTTGAAACTAGGAGAACTTTTATGATTGTACTTTATTTCATTTTCTTCGGGAAAGTGGGGATGTAAATGGAAAGTGGGGCGAAAATCGAGCAAATGAACACCTCTAACTATTGAACAAACAAAATTTTCTAGTCATTTTTCTTTTTAGAATTGTATAAAAGTAAGTTACTTCTGCCAAGTAAGCTAAGAAAAAAGCTTTTGAAACCTAATTTGAAATAAAATAATTTTTAAAAAATGACCATTGGGGTGTGCTCATTTGCTGGTTGGACTACCTTGCATTGAAGAAGAAATTTTCCCACTAATTTTTAAGAGGAAATTAAACATCCTCATTTTTATTAACCACATAACACATTTTTTTGAGCCTGACACCATTGAAAATTACCGGTGTGATTATACAAGACCGTGTCTCCCCCGGGAGATCTTGTAGGTCATGTTATTTTATTTTAAATGCCCGTTTGAGTAAAAATAGAAAGTTAGATTATAGTTAAGGGGGTTCGGGACACATTTTGAAAATTTTTTTATTAAATACTTTAGAGTTTTGAAATTTTTCGTACTGATTCACCATCTATTTAATAAGCAAAATCATAACGTAAATATTTTTAAAAAATTTTTATTTAAATTTATTTTTTTTAAAGGAAGTTATATTTTAAATTGCTATAACTCAAAATATTCTAGGTCAATTTTCAAATTTTTTAAAAAAATTATTCACAAACATCTAATCTTTAATTTTTATTCTGCGGTTTTAAAAATATTAATTCAATAAAAAAATAAAAATATTTGAAGAAAAATTTTGAAAAATTCCAAGATACTTAAAAAAAAAAAAAAAAAAAAAAAAAAAAAATCATATTTTCGGCAGTAAACGTTTTTTTCAAATTCGCCAAATAAAAATTAAAGTAAACTGGAAAAGATATGCTCCAAATTTCATTACCTTATCTTTATCGGTTCCTGACTTATAAGAGTTTGAATGCAAGAAATCGGGAAAAATCGCATCAATGAGAAAAACGCGTTCAAAGTTTTAAAGTTAAATGCAATATTAGTTAAATGCATGCCACAAAAATAATTATACCTTTTGTTATAATTAGGATAGAAACAAGATTCAAACGTCGTGTTAAGCAGCAGAAAACGGAGTACTTTTTAAAATGAAAAAAAAAAAAAAAAAATCAAAATTTGATGATTTTAGTGTCTCGGACCCCCTTAAACTTGTTTACCATAAAAGGTCTCCCTATGCAGCATTTTTCTTGTGCAAACCACGTGGTGCATTTTGATGATGAGTTCTAAATTTGTTAAGTGTTCTTTGTTGTAAAGTTATTGTTCCGTATGTAAAAGATTCCATTTTTATCGCGCATATAGTATTAAATAGTCAAGTTAAGCAGAGCTTGATTTTTATGAAGCGTTTTTATGACATGTGATCAAATCATTTTTGTTTGTATAATGTATATGTTTATCTTTTTACTTCTTAATCACCCCCCCCCCCCCCAAACAGCTGAAATAGCATTAAAAAAAAATGCACTATATCTATATAGGCGTCTCTCGTACAACACGGTACTCGTACAACATGGTTTCGATAGTACATGGTAGCAAATTTGCCATTAATACAACACGGTTTGGATAGTACACGGTAGCAAAGTTGCGATTATTGTAACACGATTTCGATATTACACGGTACGAAACTTGAATTTAATGCTTCATGGTTTTAATACAACACGAATGTTATTTTTATAAAAAGATGGAATTTCATTTTTGTTTTAATACCTTCCGTTAATGTTTGATAATAACTCTAATAACTTTTTACGTTCTTTTTATGAAACTCGGTTTTGATATAGCATGGTACACATTTCTTGATTCACATTATTTCTAAGTCTCGTATAACACGGCTTCGATACCACACGGTACGTATTGATATGTATACTTGATGAATTAGCTGAAGAAATAAGTAAAAAAGTTATTTATAAAACAATCTCGTATAACGCGGTTTTTATTACACGGAACGAATTAACCGTGTTATGCGAGTAACGCCTGCATATTAATTTTATGTCGAAAAAAACCCGATGCTTTTTCACCAGTTTTTCCAAAGCAAACTCAGGATTTAAGGGGTTGAAGAATAAACAACTCCTCAATTTTTATCAATTTATTTTTTCCTTACTCTTACAAATCTCCTCGCATTTAAATTTCTGTATCACTACTCTAGAAATTGCTTATTGATACGTCACACTACTGCTTCCCCATGCAAAAACAGCGATGACGGCAGAGAACGAGAGGGGGAGAGGGGGGAAAGCTCTGCCTCAATAAATAAATAAAACGGGAAAAGGCTCTGAGGACAAACGACCAGGGTGACAGCGGACCGCGGACAAGTAATTAGGTTTCTCCTTCCTGGGGCCATCTGCTTTGAATCATGCCAAATGAAGGGGCCATTAATGGAGGGCACGCGCCCCTTTTCCGAAACGGGGGAAAGAGCAGTCGAGTAGAAGAAAGCGCTTCCGCTAATCTTGTAACAGTATTTAGGATAATGCGGATCTGATTTTTTTTATACTTATTTTTATTTTTGAGGGGGTCTCCTATTCTGATCACGCCAATTCTGACTGCTCAGTTTTTCGTCCTTTGTGCTTTTGTGGGATGTTGACGAAACACGTGGTTGTCTGGAAGGGTAATTTTTGCTCTTTTTAGGGAACGGGAGGGTCTTTTTCGTCCCTCTCCCTCCCTCCGACTGAGTTGAGTCTTTTGATTTAAAATATTGTAATAGCATCGTGGTAAATTTTCACATAATCATTATTACGTAACAATTTGTGTTAATTTTTTTTTTTTTTTAACGCATCTTGTGTCTTATTTACGAATATTATAAGTCATTTCCTTCAAATTCAGTTTAAAAACGCATACTGGAAAGATTAAAGCTCACCATGAAACTTTCACAATTAAACTAATTTAGCTAAAAAGTAAGGTTTATCAAAAAAGAAATGAAAAAAACTTAAAAAATATCTTTCGCAATGATAATTGCTTAGTATAATGATGAGAAAAGGTATAATTTTACATAGAATTACGATATTTTTTTGAAAATATCTATTGCTTCTATCCCCAAAAAAATCATATAACTGTTAAATAAAAAATCCTTTTCGGCAATACATTTAAGAATGAATTCATTTTCCTAACGTCCATGTATTTTCTTTTTCAGGTGAAAAACCACATAAGTGCGCTGTGTGCGGGAAAGCATTCAGTCAGTCTTCGAACCTTATCACGCACAGCAGAAAGCACACGGGTTTTAAACCTTTCGCCTGTGAAATCTGTGGAAGGGCCTTCCAGAGGAAGGTCGACCTTCGAAGGCACAAAGAAACACAGCACTCGGACATCCACCACATACCTTAAATATTGTAAGGCTCATTTGAAAAGAAAGGTTGCTTCGTTCAATGTGTTTTTTTCCCAGAAGAGCTACAATAAATATCGAATTCCAAGGAAAAGAATTAATTTAAATTTGACTTTTAGAAGGACAAATCACATTCAAGTCATCTCAGAATTTATCAATAAATCTATCAACATCATTAAGGGCGCTTATTTGGAATGAAATACCTTAGAAAACTTAAAGAAACACAAAATTTGGACATTAACATGCATATCATAAATGTAATTAGTTGCTTAAAAAAATTTTCTTACAAAATATTACTTTTATATAACTGCAATGAACAATCATATTTTGCTAACATAGAGCCCCCCCTCCCCACCCACCGTACTAAAATATATTGGTTTCATCAATCTAAAAAAACTTAAATTTTTTCAATTGATACAACAACATTATTAGGGGAATTTTTTGGAATGAGACCTTAGAAAAACTTACAGGAATGCAACATTCGGGCATTAAAACATCGCTTTTTAATGTAACCGTTTAAATCGCAAAATTGTTTACTTCCTAAATTATTCCTTTCATAAAACTGCTATGAACGTCAATCCTATTTTGGTAACATAGAGTCCCCCTTCAAATATATTAGTTTCAACATACTAAAAAATATATATAGTTGCCCTCTACACTAAAAAAAGTATAAAACTTTAAAATGGATTTTTTTTTTGACTTAAATAAACTAATAAAAGAATCATTCAAAATTTTCCGCTGACTACTTTTTTAAAAAGAGAAGTAATTTTCTCCGAAGGAAAAAGAAATATAGAAAGAGTTATGTAGCTAATCTAGTACTGCATTCGACTTAATCACATATTTTTCAATTTTAATTAATCGAAGCAATCTTGCTCTTTTAATTGAGTTGATAAACAAAATTTGCATTTACTCTTTGCCTGAAAATCCAAATTGCTTGAAAAATCAAGTATTTCATCAGTGGACCAACCGCAAGGAATTTAATTTTCAACTTCGGCGTTATATCGACGGAATTAATGTGAACTGACCTTCTAAATGTTATAAATGTACATTCAACAAATTGTACAGTAAACTTTCCATTTTTCCTTGTATTATATTAAATGCAAATGCTCTCTACAAGCTGCGTTTTATACTTGTCTTTATTCCAAGAAGCTTTCACCAAGCCGATATTTTTAATTTGTGGAAGCAAATTGAAAGCTTTTCTTATCTTGTGGCATTAGAGTCTGTTTAAATTTAAATGTGTAAATCAATGAAACAGCTTTTATTGCATTTAGAATCAAAACCAGGTTAGTCCAGTTTAAAAAAGAAATTGAAACATTTGAACGTTAAAAGTTTATATTCATGAACAAATAATTTTGAAATTTCCTTCCTAAATTCATTCAAGAGAAGAAACATTTAAGTTTTTTTAGCAACCATTTTAAAACTTGAGTTTAACCTGCACAAAATTTGTATTTCAACTGCTGTTATTTTCCTTATTTTATAATGATTAAACGCTTCAAAATTCAAAAATTGTGCATTAAAATATCTCTTTGATGTTTTATATTTGAAGTTGTGTTATTTTATAATCTATATTAAGTATGAAAGAATCTTTTAGACTAACAGGAAATGAAAAAAAGTGTGTTACTTTGTGTTACAAAAATAGTTGTAAAAAAAAAAAGAATAAGAAAAAAAAAACTTTATGAATGCATAAATTTTGCCACAAATATCAGACACGCGTTTCGGAATCTTAAGGAACCTCATTTTCGACGCAGAAAAGTGCAAGCTTATGGATGTAAAGTTATCCGATAAAATCCAAAATTCGAACGTCTTCACGTTCGTAATCTCATACTTTTCTGCAATAAAAAAGGCATTCCTTGAAACCCGAAACATATGATTGTTATTTTTTGCAAAGTTTGATCATTTCTAAGGTTGTTTTTTTCACTGATGCATGTGAACATTGTTAGCAGTACCTTGTTGTTTTTCTAATTTGTTTTTATTTGCAAAAACGATAATTGTGGACAGTTTGTCATAGGACATTTTAAGACAAATACCACTGACAGTTGAAATTTAGTTAACTACAAGTCTTATCTTTTATTTCATACCCCTAAAACCAATCAACCCTTATTAACTCTGAGCATAAATCTATTGTGGTAATTTAAATCTTCTTTAATGTTTACTTTCTTTTTTCACATGAATGCTTTTAAGCTGAACTTTGAAAAAATCCCAATAATGTAACATAACTATTTGTAACTGCTTGAATATTTTGATTTAAACATGATGTAAATAACGGACTCTTAACAGCTGTATAGTGTATTGTAAAGTGTCCGCAAATTTAGCAAATTTAATTCCATACGATGAATAAAGTGGGATTTTTGTAACTATCTGTTGTTGTTTGACCATTGAATAAGAAAATGTTATTTCTTAATTAATTTTTGAAAACTTCAGATAGTATACATCCTTCCAGTTTTATTCATAGTTACGTCACAAGTTCCTAAAGTTAAATTATATTACATCAGTGTTGTTTCTTGTAATGAGCACAATAGTGCAATTGATTTCTTATTATTTCATGTACTAACTAATATTTAGGAATTTGCAGTTTTTCTCTTTTTATGTTAATAATGTGATGAAAATGGATTTAAAAAATTAATAGCGAGAAGATCGATTAACAACTATCAAACTGAACGAGTTATTCGCTGGCTAATTTATTGTAATTAATATGTTTGTATAATTGACTTCTCTGAATATGCAATTTGGGTTTTCTCCATAAAACTTTTATTAGTGAAAACAAAGTGAATTTTTCACAAAATTAATCGATATCTCTGTTTATCATTGAAAATACTTCGATTCCCTCCCCCCTCCCAAGTTAACACTTTAAAGACATTAAAGACACTTAAGAAAATAATTTTAACTTATATATTGCTTTTAGAGTTGTGTTATTTTTTATTTTACTTATTTTTCTTAAAATTTTTAATTCATCTAAAACAAAAAAGGTTGTAAGCAAGCATTTTGAGCGTATTTGTTGCAACAAAATTCATTGTTTCAATAGAAAATAATTAAGAAACACATATTTCCTCCTAGCAGTTTCTATCATTTTTTTAAAAATTACGTACAACAGACAGTAGAGTTCGAATTATCCGAATCAATGGATAACAAAAATTTAGATTTTTTTTTTTGAAAAAGGGTCTATTTTAATTATTATACTTTATGTATGTTGAAAATGGGAGAAAAAACTATTTTTAAAGAAAAACACATTTTATTCAATTAAAGGAAAAAGCAAAGCTCTTATATGTTAAGCGTACAACAAGTGATGTATAATAGTACAGAATATACGTGTACCGTACTGTAAATAGAAGTCATTGCTTGCTGAACATCTCGGTAAAAGTAAACTCTTGGACTGCTACTCACCTATACTAACTTTAAGGAGAAAAGGATAATAGTGTGCGTAGACAAAACCACTTTTTTTTTTTTTGTTAATGGCAGTATGTTTCCGTCTTTTTTCCCCTCAAAATCGGAAAGCGACTCGGATAATCAGCGATTCGGATAGTCGGAGTTCGGATAATTGGAGTTCTATTCATATCGTACCTATGCTCTTCTTTACTTACGTTATCTTTATTAAGAGTCTTCAGAATTTTTTGTAACCTGTCTCATTTTTAACTAAATTGTTATGACGAAGTCGGGTTTTCATGTAAAGAAAATCCAATATTTGTTCGCTTTTCTTCACTACTCGCGGACTAATGACGGATATATATTGTAAAATGTACATACGGACTTCTTGCAATTCATGAATTTTATGTTATAAATATTGTTACTTAAAAATAATAAATATATGTCGTTCTATAACTTGAATTCATTTTTTTCTTGTGTCATGTAACTTTTGACCAGAAACATCTACACTTTTCTATCGACCTACGTTTACTTAAGAGAAAAAAAGCCACTAGAGTAATTTAAATGTGTTCAGTTAATTCATAAATGGTTTTAAGAAATACTTTAAAGGGTGTTGATAACTTGTCATTTTTGATCAAACAGTTTTAGTCAAAGCAGTTTAGATAGAATGGTAAAAAACAATAGTTATTGATTAATAACTCTCAAATTAAACAATTTACCAATAGTTTAGCTAGTAACATATTTAAACAGCTCGCTTTTCGTAAACAATATTTCGGAAAATAAAAATCGGAGTTTCTCCGTAATATTTTATAAGTGAAACCAAACTACACTGAATTAATCGTTATCTGCATTAATGATTAAGAAGGAATTTCAATGATTTTCTTTAAAAAAATTTAACTCATTGAAAACTGGAAAGGCTATAAGTATAAACATTTTTGCTCACTAAATTATCCTTTGTCATTAGTTTTGAGAGTAAAAATAAGCAAACATTAAATTTGAATTTTACAATGAAATCGCAAAATTCAAATAACAGTATAAACATTGACAACAAGGATAAGAAGTTATAGTTTGTATTTGATAAAAAGAGAAAGAAAGATGTAGTCATTTTCTTCTTTTTTTAGAACATAAATAAGTATATTTGCAGCTTAAACACAATTTTTGAAAATTACCGCCTTCTGGATTGTTTCAAAACATTTTTGAATATTTTTCTCTGCATTTTTTTATTATAGTTTAAAAAAATACATATTTCTGTCACAAAAATTTGAGAAAATTGCGGAATCCCTGCAATTAGTATATTTTTAATTTTTGTTTCAAAAAATATACAAAAAGGTTAAATAAAAAAAAGCGTTTTGCCATATACTGAATTTTTACGTAAATTAGAGATTTCTTGATTGAATCAAAGTGAAGGTCATGCAATAGAAATCATGTAATAAAAATAACTACAATTCTGCGTTTAATAATTATTCAGTCACACAATCTTAAATTATATTCTAAATTTTCGTATTTTTATGCTCTTGTTATTCTTTCCTGTTTGGTCAACAATCAAAAACTTAAAAAATAATAATAAAAAAAAACTTTTTAAATAAAGTTTTCATGTTTATTAGAAACCAGGACGAAATATCCCAGACAATCTTTATTTTACGAAGGTACAAAACCATTGAACCCTGCGTGATGCTATCACATTTCCCAATCAACGATATCGCTTTCAAAAGCAAAATGCCCCTAGTCATTCTAAAGCAAAACACTTCTCTAACTACATTTTTAAAAGAAAGTAAAAAGATAAAAACAATGTTGCAATGTAAGTTTACAATTAATTGCAGACACATATTTCGTGGCTTGAAGGAGTGCATTTTTCAATGCAGAAGAGGCGAACTTATAAAGCTAAAGCTTTCATCTGCTGTCTTTACGTCCATAAACTCACATTTTTGCATTGAAGATCGAATTCCTTGAAACCCCGAAGCACGTGCAATCCAGCTCGATTATTCCCTATTCAAGACTGATGAGTCCATAACAAGGATAAAACTGCAGTGTCTAGATGGGATAACCGGGCTGTCAGTATATTGCATGTAGTTCTGCCTTTGTCATGGCTTAGGCAGAATCAACATACTGCTTAGTACATTAAAACACGTGTTTGCATTTGTTTTGCAAATTTGAAATATTTTCAATGTCTTTGCTTATATTTTTACTTCTCTAAATGTCTAAAGAAACTATACAACTAAAACATTCTACTTAGTACCCTTAATACTTTTCTCACCACATTTTACAAATAAAAGTCTTAAAAATCTTTTTTCTACAGACTGAGTTACATCGCTTCACTACTCCTAACGCTTCCACAAGATCCAAATAAAAATTCCCAAACCAAAACATCACTGCCACGGAAGCAAAAGAGAAAAAATTGCAAAAAGGATTCAGAATCACACTTGACTTGTGGGCATTGGGCAAACACTGGACAGTTAGATATGGGGAGGTGTCAGCAAAACAAAACAAAAAAAAAAAAGGAATTCTCAAAGAAACACAGCACCAAAAAGACAAGTGGCCTCATCTGCTTAAGAGTCCGGTCGCGCAGGCAAGTTGCCAATTCAATTGTGGCGCCACTCAGTTCCTGCCAAGTGGGCTCTTTCGCCAACTCGCCTCGAAGGGACCCACGTTCACTTATCACTGTCACTTTACCCCAAAAAGAGGAAGCCCCTCACAGTGATCTAAGTTTTATTTACCAACAAGAATATCTCCTGCGGAAATAACTCTCGAGCATTTGGAATGCGAAGATCTTTTCTCGCCCTTCTGAATGTTTGAATTTTGATTTCGGTGTATATCTCCCAAAAAAAGTGAAAGCAGATATCCATTGTGTAAAAGTCAAGAGGAGAACGATAGAAGATTGATTTACAAATGCAAACACTGTACTTTTTTTTTAAATTTAAATAGAGCTTTTTCTCAAGCTTAAAGAAATGATTCTTATTAAAAAAAAGACTGATAGTAAATTTGAATAATTGCCTTTGTGCTTGAAAAGTAAAATAAGAAATAACAACGTCTGTTTGCTCAAATGTTTCGGAGCAACGATCCGGGCAACTCCGGTTGCCCAATGGGGTGGTTTCCTTCAGTCAAAACTACTACTTTTAGTCATTGAAAGGATAGAATGAGTAAAAAAATTACATGGACCCAGAAAATACTTTCATTTTCCCAACAGTTTTTTTCTAATTAATTTTTTTTAATGTCCGATTTTTCAAACAAGGCGTGGTCTTTATGACGTCACAAATGATGCAATTTGGCGCATTTTTCTACTACGTTTCCACGTTATGATAATCAAGCAGCGAATTAAAATTGCGCTTTACGCTTGCTATCAACCATATCGTTGCCAATACACGTGAGTAAAGATGCGAATTACATATTTTATTCTGTGAATGGCAACATTGAATGGAATTTCATCATTTGTGATGTCACACGACAGAAGTGTAAACAATGAAAGCGCACAGATTTAAGTATTTTTAAATATTAAACTTAAATAAATTATTTAAAAAATGGTCAGATCCTATGGTTTTAAGCATGCTCTTAAAAAAAGAGAAATACTTTTAAAATTTTGGAAATGACCCCATTGCCATAACAATTGAAGGTTCAATGCAAAATAAATGAGCTTTTCACCCATAAGCTCACTTATTTTGTGTTGAAAAAAGGGTTCCTAGTAACCCCGAAACATTTGCAATTAAACGTTGTTATTTTTTATTTTACAAGCTGTTGAACACAAAACTGGGTGAAAATAATGTATCTCTAACATTAAAAACACAAAAACTACTGACTGCATAAGTAGCAAGTACGTTATAGCAATATTACTTTCTGGAAATCGCATACTATATAGGGCATCTACATCTATCTAGTCCTGCAGTGATAAAGAGAATTCTTTAAAAAACTATTTTATATTTAAACATTTTTCATATTGATCTCAAAAAGTTTTTTCACAACATTTATATTTTTATGCATGTCCGCCTTTCATAGTTTTAAGAAGACTTAAACCTCTTTAAACTTCGTACCATTGGTACTGGTGCAGCTAAAATTTACCTTCTGGGAGTCGGAGTTTAGTGATAAAACATGCATGGATATAAACTGTCATGGGGTTGGTAATTTTCTTAAAAATCTAAGGTTATGACGGGTTGTTCCTCAAAATCTCCCTCGTCGCTTTCCAGGTGCCAGGTACAAGTTAGAATATTTGCTGTAACCATGATATTTCATTAATTGTTATTTTCTTTGATGAGTCGACCAGCGTGCAAACGCTTTGTCATTGACTAAACCTTATAAGAATGTGCTAAGTTGTTTCTTTTATAGACGTCATTTTGAGTTTTGGATGCTATCATTGCCTTTAGCTCACTGGTTTTGCGCAACGAAACAACAAAACAAGCTTACAAAATACTTATGTATGAAATTCAGTATTGAGCGGGAAACCTGTGCAACGAGAATTTTTGTCTTGATGCTTTCTTTACAAATCCTGTAGAAGAACCGTAAACTTAAGAGGTATGAACTATTTTGAAGTAAAAACTTCTGTTTAAACTGAAAATTAATGCATAAGAAAAGAGAGGAATGAGAAACCCGAGAAACGTATACTATCCATAGTGCAAAGTATTTATAAAATTTTGAACCGGTAAAGAATTTTTTTTTTTATAAAAGAATAAATAAACAAACTGTTTAAGATTTATAGATACATTTTTTTATATTTTTATTCTAATGTCAACAACTTTTTCGTTCTTACTTTATATGTGATTTTAATGTAACCCGAACAGACAAAATGAACTTTAAGAGGGTTTGCGTTTTTGAAGGGCAACTTTTTATATGAGGGCTTTGAAATTCGGATCCACAACCTTTTTGTGTGATGTAGTTGTTTTTTAATTGTTGCCAAAATAATTAAAAATATTAATTTTCTTAATAAATTTGACAAATTAATTTCAAGTCTGAACTTACGCAAGCATATAAATTGAATTTTGGGCAGTTTAAACTTTTTAAATAAATTAGGTTTTCGAGGAGTTCTTCGATTCTAGTCTAATCATCAGTTTAAAAGCCTAATACACATTGCTTAAGTTCAACCTTGTTTGTTAACTTTCATAAACAAAATTAACTTTATAGTTCCATTATTTTTTATTGTTTTTCGTAAAAATCAAGAAGTGGTTTTCGAGTATTTTTTAGTTTTTTCGTTGTTTATAATCTATTTTATATAACTTCAATATAAACCATTTAGGCGAAAATGAACTTATAAAGGGTTTTCTTTTCTTTAATTTATGAAACTGTATCATTCCTAGTAAAACCTCATTCCCAAAATCTTACGAATTGCGGTACGATAGAAATCTAAACCCTTTTCAGCCTCCCAAACCCCCCAGCGTCCAGACATTACAATATTCACCATGTCCAACAATCCGACTTAACCCAGACTCAACATCGATGCCTCTGTTTGTCCTGGGGACAAAGGCAAGACTTGGCGAATCCGATTTGTGGTTTCCGTCCGTCCAATCACTTAAGACAAACAGTCCGGGGAGGGTCCGGGCTCTTCCCTCCCTCTTCCCAAATCACACCGGATCCCGAAGGACCAGCAGTCCGGCAGTTGCTGAACTAAGCTAATGAGTGATTAGGTCCTCCAAGTTGGCTACACGCTGCGGCCCGCGGGCTCAGCGCTCTGTGATTTCATTAGCCACTCTGCTGTTTGCGCAAGACCTTTCGTGGTCGGAGACTGGATGGACGTGCTTTGGCCTGCGCTCTTCTCAAACCGCCTTCAGGTTTTCTTGAAAAGAGGGATTGTCTCCTTATGGATGGGGGAAAATTAATTCTTAGGTCAGTTCCCTCTGTCGAAAGATTTTCTAACTACTAACACATTTAAGGCCAGATTTTTCCCACAACTTATACTAGCAGATGCATATTTTTCATAATAGTTTTCTCAACTATGGATGGTAAGCGAAAAAATGATTAAAAGTAAAGTTACTAAAAAATAAAAACTTTCCAAATAATTTTGGCATTGTCTCCTTATCAAAAATAGTTTCCTAGGTCACTTCCCTATAAAGGACGATTTCCTAATACATTAGCAGACTTTTCTCTCAATCTATCCTAGCAGTTGAACATATTTTTATAGTAGTTTCTTTAGCTATAAATGTTAAGATAAAAATGAAAAATTATAACGTTGCTGAAAAATAAATTGTCACAATTCTATCAGCAAAAAAATCCCTTAATTAATGCTTGAAGAGAGGGATTGTTATCTTATAGATAGGGGAAATGTCTTCCTAGGTCACATTCCTGTGCAGAAAGATACTAATACGTTAACAGACTTTTTTCTCAGTTTATCCTAGCAGCTGGATAAATATATTATGAAATATATTATGCAAAAATATATTATGAAAAATAAATATTTTACATAATATATTTTTTTAAACTATAAATGGTAAGATAAAAATAGTAAAAAATAACATTAATAAAAAATGAACTTTCACCATCACTTAGGTTAGTTCCCTGAATCGAAAATTTTTCTAACTAACACATTGAAGACCGGACTTTTGTCCTTAACATATCCTAGCAGCTGAGAATTTTTCATAGTAGTCTTTTCAATGGTAAATTTTCAAATGATAAAAAATAACTTTACTAAAAAAACATAAAATTTCAAAATTATTTCAACAAGATATCCCTCTATTGCTTGAAGTGAGATATTGTCTCTTTATGAATAGAGAAAATTACTTCTTAGGTCACCACCCTGTGTCGGAAGATTTTCAGAAACTTTAAAGTTAAAACTTTTCTCTCAACTTATCCTAGCAGTTGAGTATTTTCCAAAGTAGTTTTTTTTAACTATAAAGGATGAGATAAGTAAAGTAAATCAACTTTATTAAAATACAAACTTCAAAAATAATAAGGACAAATATTTCAGAGCGGCAAGGAATCACCTAATTAATGTTTGAAGAAAAGGATATTCTCCATATGAGTAGTAAAAAACTGCTTCTTAGATCAGTTCCCGGAGTCGAAAAATTTCCTAACATATTAAAGACTGAAATTTTCCTTCAACTTATCCTATCTGAGTATTTTTTATGCTGTAGTTTTTTCGATTATAAATGGCAATACAAAAATGATAAAAAGAACGTTTCTAAAAATATATAAATGTTAAAAATCATTTCAACAAGGATTCACTTTGGTGAATTCCAGCGGTAACGGAAGAACAGTTTGTACCCAAAAATTTATGTATTTCTGTCTGTGAGCCTATCAGAATACATATTTATTCAAAAACTGATGCAAGACTTTTATACACATCATAGTAAGTTGCTAAAAAAGCTAAATCCAGGGATTTTTTTGTTAGTAACTTTTTTTTAAAACCAAATTCAAAAAACGGTAACAGAAGGACATTGCGACATGATTTTCACGCTGTCATGTTTTCCCCAAAAGTTCAGCCAAACTATAAAAGGGAAAATTCTATAAAAATTAGGGCACAACCAGGAGTGTTCAATCATTACAATTTCAGCTCTAGTTTAAAAAAAATAATTATTTTAAGCACATAAATTATGTATTTTTTAAGGGTAATGGAAGGACAGTAACGGAAGGACAAGAAGTCCAGAGCAATTACACTTGGTAAATTTCAACTTACAAACATTTATTCAGCTAATACAGCAGTCTGAAACAATGATATCTAATGCCTGAACCATCTACAATTCTGAATTCTTAAAATACTCAATAATTTTATCAAAATCCATAGGACATTTATCTTCTTTCTCAGAGAACACAATGATCATTCCGACATTATTATGCATTCTCAAATAAGATATTTCTATGCTTCATCTTCTATGTATATGAAGTATCTAACCAGCATTGCTCTTTGTTAATTTCTTTTCCTTCCATTCAACTAATAAAACTTGTCCAAACGTTAATGAATCTTTTGGCATATTCTCATGACTTGGTGTTTTTGATTCAGCTGTATTTTCATTTTTAACACTATTTATAATTATAACACTCAGTCTGTTGACTTTGAAGTGAAATCTCCTTCGATTTGTTGAAGTACTCATAATGTTCAATAACATAAGTTGTTACAGGATTCAAATAGTGCATATTTTGAGTGCCAGGATGAAAATGGATATTATTTTATCTTTTTGAAAGTTGATCTTTGAATTTACCGATCTCTTTGCAATGCGTTTAACGGTTAGACCAATGTTCTCAACAATCCTTTCTTGTGACTTGTGGCAACAAATCTGAAAGCACTTTCAATACTGTATTGTTCCAATGTAAATATGAAGTTTGTAAGCGACTGTTTCTACTTAAATTGGCTCGTCATATCACAAACATTTCATAGCAAAACGATTTTCACATGCTTAGGAATTTTTAGGTGTAGCGTTCATGATTTTTATCACCTACAATAGAAGAAATAAAGTCACGAAACATTAAAAAAAATAAATAACAGTTTCCTTTATAACTGAAATCATCCACAATTTTTGTACAAATATTACTTATTTATGTTTTAATTGTAACTACTAACTTTAAACAATAATTTGTTTTCCACTAGCATTCTAAAATTTAACCCTATAACAGCTTATAGATAAATGTCCTTCCGTTACCATATTTTTCGTCCTTCCGTTACCATTAAAAACCATACAAATATAAATAGATTCAAATTATAAGTATGCTTCATTAACAAGGGACATAATTCTGCTTTGCATTACAAAAAAACATTCGTTTTTATACCCAATAGGTTTTTGGTGAACTAGCTGAGATGTAGTATGTTGGTAACTTAAGGACATCAAATTGTCACCTTAGAAATAGGCCTATTTCATGGCTAAACAAAAAAAAAAAAGAAATTTTAAATTACTTAACAAAAAATTTAACTAGACATTCAAAAGATAAAAGTTAACATAAGTATTACATTCTGATAACAAGTTTATTGAAATTACAGCATGTAACAAAAAAGAGATTGTTGTTCGGTAAACGCTCTAAAATTTTGCCCTTGATTTTCTGAAAGTCATCGAACTATATGAGGAAAGCAGGTTAAGATTCAAGAAAGTCATTTATTTCTGAAGAGAATGGTACATGACAAGTGACAGAATATTATTTTTTAAAATTCAAGAGTCATGTCTCTTTTTTCCTAGAATTCACCCTTTATTAATACTTAAAGAGAGGGATTTTCTTTTTATAGATAGGGAAAATATTTTCCTAGGTTACTTCTCTAAGCAGGAAGATATCCTAACACATTAACAGAGTTTTCTCTCAATCTATCTTTGCAGCTGAGTATTTTTCATGGTTGATTTTTCAACTTTAAATGGTAAGATAAAAATGATAAAAAAAAAAGTGCTACTAAAAAATAGATTTTCACAATCATGTCAACAAGAAATCCCTTTATTAATTCTTAAAGAGAGAGATTGTCTATTTATAGATACGGAAAAGTATTTATTAGGTCATTTTCTCTGCAGAGCAGACTTTTCCCTTATATAACTCCAGCAATTGAGTATTTTCCATTGTAGATTTCTTCATGACTATAAATGATAAGATTAAAATAATAAAAAATCTGTGTTATTAAAACAAAAATTTTAAAAATACTTCTGACACCTATTTCGGAATTACAAGAAATCTCGTTATTAGTGCTTCAAGACAGAGATTCTCTCTTTAAGGATATGGATAGTTACTTCATCATCATCATCATCATCATCATCAGCTACAAAGAATAGGCAATATGCCTGTTCCGGCCTCATTGATCCATCCACCTTTTTTTGGGGGCCTGCCACGATCTCTTCTGCCTTTAGGAGCATAATTGAGGGAAGCCTTAGGGAGGTCTTTGGTCTTGTACTCGGCATGCGCTGAGCGCTGCACATGACTTTTCCACTTGGTGTGGTGTTCCTTCACTCTATTACATAAGCTAAATATTCCTAATAATAATAATAATAATAATAAAAACACGATGGCAGAACGAAACTATTTCCTCCAAGCCTTTCGATCCAAGGGGCTACAGTCTCCTTGCCCCCCCCCTTTCTATAAATATGCTACTATATATAGTAGTTATATTTAAATGTAATGCATATTTAAATTCGCAAATGTATTACAGTATTAAAAATCTCTGAAATTTCAATTTTATCTTGTGTAAATTCAGACCTCAAGGGGGAGGGGGCTATAGCCCACTTAGCCACCTCCTTGGATCCGCCACTGCTTTCATACGTTTAATAATAACGTTAGAAATTTTTGATTTTATTCGAGAGTATTTCGAACTATTTTGCAAAGTTCCGTTGAAACTTGAAAAAGAGTATTTTACAAAAACAAACTTTTTAATGTGCATTTTTTCGCTTTATTTTGGAAACATTTTTCGTTTTTGCTTTGGACAGAGTTGCGGGGGGAAAACAATTCAATTGTAAAAACACATTCCTCAATATTATACTTAGAGTTTTTTTAAAATCTTTTTTAGAGATCATATGCTCTTCTAGTACAAGTTGAAAAATACGTTAAAGAAAATGCGTCAAATATGCCTATTAGGGTGTCCAAAAAAAAAAAAAAAAAAGCTGATGTGTGCATTACATGACTTATTTTTACTCCAATTTAATGATAATAGTGCCTTGGAGTAAGCAAAAAATCACTTTAAATATTTTTACCCCAAGTTTGTTGCGAACTAAAGCAAAAAAATGTTTAATACAGATTACTTTTCTCAATATTGGACATTTTAATGTTATTCAATGGTTAACTTTCTAAGAAACACCAATAGTAGCCAAAATAAAGCCAGATTTTTTTTTTTTTTTTTTTTTAAAGCTCCAAATTTGTCGCTAAGTCGGAGAAAAAACTTGGCGATTAAAAGCGTGGCGATACATCGCCAAGTGTTTGCCAGATTATAACAACACTTGAGTTTGCATTGAAATTTACAATGGTCCCCCCCCCCCCCAAAAAAAAGGTGTAAAAGTGCCCCTTTGGAACATCTGATTGCAACCAAAATGGTAGGTGCACAACTAGACCATACTAGGAGCCTACGTACTAAATTTCAACTTCTAGGAAGTAACGTTTTTGAATTATGCGAGATACGTACGTACATACGCACATACATACGTACATACGGACGTCACGAGAAATGTCGTTGTAATTAATTCGGGGATAGTCAAAATGGATATTTCGGCTGTCTTTTCGTTCTTAGGCAGATATCAACGTGTGGTCGGGTTGAAAAAAAAAAAAAAAAAACCTCAATATTCATTCGGGGGCGAGCAAAACGGAAATTAAGGTCGATTTTTGGGTGAAATTTTTTTCGCGAATACAATACTTCCTTTACGTCGTAAAAGGAAGTAAAAAGAAAAGTCGATTTTTTAAGTCGCACACTCTCTTATATTTTTCCTTTTAGTTAAAAACAATTGTAAAAATAGTTTCATACAATTTGAACAATGGCAACTCGTGCCGACTTGGGTCTGAAAGTGTGAACCAGCTGTACTAGGCTAAATAATAAAAAATAAATAAAATTCGGAAGTTCGAAATTTCACGTTGATAAAATGTTGTCTATAGCCCCACATGTACTACAAAAATATTTATCTAAATTTAAAAAATTTAGGCGCCCAACAGGAAGTCTAGAATTTGTAATTTTCTTCAAAACATTAATTTATTTCTATTTATTTTTTTAGAAAATTACACATAAAATTAAATAAAATATCAAGAGCAAAAATTATTAGCCAACACATTTTCAATTCAGCATTTGCAAATTAATAACAAAATATATATATAATTTTAAGTTGAAAATTTTAACTTAAATTTGAAAAAAAATCTACATTTTGAGTACACTTAAAGATATATATATATATATATATATATATATATATATATATATATATATATATATATAGAAAAAAATCAATTCTTTGAACAAAATTACAAATTTAGGGCCTCCTGCAGGACACCCAAATATTTTTTAATTTGGATAAATATTTTTGTGGTACATGTGAGGCTGTAGGAGCAACATTTTATCAACATAAAATTTCGAACTTCCAAAAAAAAAACTTTTCGATTCGGTTTAGTACACAGTGCTGTTTCATACTTTCAGGTGCAAGTCGACACGGGTTGCCGATGTTCAAATTAAATGAAACTTCGTTTACAATTGTTTTGGCCTAAAAGGAAAAATATAAGAGAGTGTGCGACTTTAAAAATCAACTTTCGTTTTTTTTTGGGGGGGGGGGACACACCCTAATGTGTATATTTAACTATTATTTAATTGCCACAGATCTTGGGAAAATGAAGTTTCGATTTCAAAACTAATTTCAAATAAAAGTCTGTTTACTTTTATCCCAATATTTTCAATGCATTTAATTAGTTTTATTTTCGTTTTTTATGAGTACAAATCTACTGACATTGTGACAAAAACTTGAAACAAATTTTAAATCCTGAGCTTGGAAAATTCCATGTTAGCAAAACTAGAAAAAAAAGAGATACAGTGGACGCCGATAATGCAAACTTGCCATTTTGATTTCTAATTTTTAAACTAATAAACTTTTTTTTTTTTGATCAGGCAAAAAGATTTTTTTTAATATTTAATCAATTAAGTTCAGCGGATTGTATTTTAGCATAAATGAAATCTGTTTTTTAATTACAGTTTTTGTAACTACTACAGTTACACTAAATATTACTTTGCTTCATCTTCATTTTTTCTTTTTTAGTTAATTAATTAGCACCGATTTCGCTGGCACTGTAAGTTAAATCTACTTTAACACATTAATGGGATGAAACCTTGGACATGTGATTTTTCTTGTCCGTTATTTATCATTGCAACTTCTAATTTCTACCTTATCTTTTTTCTCATTAGAAGTGATGCCAGTACAATGTACTCCTTCTTTAAAATCAATCTCGTCTTTCAAATATGCTCCAACTGATATTCAAAACAAAAATAATAATAATAATATTCCTTGTATTCAATGTCAATAATATAAAAGACAAATCAACAATATAGGTTTCAAGTCGCATTCGCATTTGAACATAGAATTTAGCATTTAAATCTTTGTATTGGGTTTTCTTTATTGATGGAAATAGCATCTTATCTTGCTTCAGAAATAAAATAATTATTTGAAGTTTCATCTAAAAGCATCATAATGCTTCTTTAATTTTAATTTAAAAATGAGGACATTTTTCTTTATTATATATATATATATATATATATATATATATATATATATATATATATATATATATATATATATATATATATATATATATATATATAGCAAAATAATTACCAGGAAATAAAAATTTCGCCCACGAAAATTTGAAATATCCATGCTGCCACAGCTTTTTCGAGGAAAAAAAACACAAAATCTCTCAGATAAAAAAAATCAAAAATATAAACATGGACAATAAATAAATAAATAAATAAAGTTCTTCTTTAACTAAAAATTAGAAAAAAAATTGAGTATCGCGTTTCCGAAAGCAGTTTTTTATTGACCATAAAATCAACCATATGTGTTACGCTTTGAGCCCACTTCATTTTTTTTTATTTCCAGGGATAAAAAAAAAAAAAACGTAATAAAAAAAAGTACATACTGGATTCAAAACTATAATTCATGATATGAAAGAGAGAATCCAGTTTGATACATCTGGAATTTAATTTAAAAATACGTATTCAACTTGCATTTATTAATTTTTGTGTGACACAAAAAAGAAAAAAAAATCCTATGGATATTATATAATAATGGTGACAAAGAATTCACTTAAAATTTTAGAGAAATGATACATGTGCAGATAGCATTGAGCCCATAACAATCCAGAGAATAAAATGGCCTTGGGCACGTAATTAGAACGATTTTTTTTTTTTTTACGAAACATTGGTTTCTTTTTTTTTCGGGGGGGGGGGGGGAGGGTATGGACCACTTATAACAGCAATCACAAAAAAGGTCTCCTTAGATAGAACGAATGCTTGAGAAAAGGCGTGAGACTTTACACTCCAGGGTCCCTCGTACCTACCACTATTTTGTGGTTTAACCAGTTAGACCGGACCCTGAAGACAGCTCTGATTTTTTGATCCAGATCAGAAGCCGCACAATCCCTGGTCCAGCACCCCAGAGGTACCGTTTCACTTAGAGGACTTTGTGACCACGAGCATATTGAACATCCCCCAGTCACCATTAATGAAGACGGTGGATCTTCGACCGGCTAGGTCGAACCCGGGACCCTCCGGTCATAAGTTCGAAGCCTTACGAATCAGGCCACCACGGCCCCAATATTAAGGGCTACAAATTTACCAAAAAAATAGCATTGCGTGAGAAAGAATTTAGAAAGACGAAAATAGAAGTTAAAGTTAATAAGAGTTTTAAACAAAGACCCACCCACGCCTCCTTACTCCTGTCGAATGAGATATCTGCGATGTTCGCACAAAATTGAAATGTTTTACCGCTTAGGGTAATTTCTTTAATGACCATAGGGTGACGTATCCAAGATCTAGAACTAAAAGTAGGGGTATAAAAACGGTCCTCGAAAAATTTGAAAGCATTCAATTGAAATTTGGCAACTAAATTTCCTAATTTAAACGCTAAAAGTATGCTTTAAGCGTCACGAAAGCTTCTGTTTCTTCTTTAGTCAAGAACAGTCTAGAGATTTTACGCTCAACGAAAGAAAAGAATCCGTGGTTATCTTCACATAAAAGTCCATGAAAAAAAATATAGATAAAAAGGAAAGCATCCGAGCAAAGCAAAAGCAAGAAGCAGCCAGTGACGTGAACTTTTAAAATTCCACTCCCGGCTTTGGCACAGAACAAGGTACGGTCCCTAGGTTTCCTCAGGGGCGGTGCAGGGTAGGGAGGGAGGAAGGTTCTCACGCCACTGGGGAACCCCGCTGATTGTTTGGCTGGCGACCCGTCGCTTTCCATCGTCGATGATTTTGGCCCCCGGGGGTTTTCGAAGGGAGAGAGCCGACTGTTCTATGTATCGATGTAACGATTCTCTCTTTTGCTACAACCGATGGATACCGTCCTTTGCTCCGGGATGCGGGGGTTCGTTCTTGGGGAAAGCAGATTGCGTCTCTGGGCTTCGGGATTTCTGGTTGATACGAATAAAAAAGCAAGTTTTTGACGTGGACTAAGCAATTTTTTAAAGAAAGGGGGGGAAATTTAATGCCAGCGCACATGATTTAGATTTATACATAGTTTACTTCGTTGAGAAATAAATGAGCTCTATAATTATCGTTTGCGCTAAAGATTTCCAAATTATACTATAAACGATATCACGTGACCTCCCAAACGACTATAAAACTTGTTTAGAATAATAGGATGTATTAAAACTGTCTCATTTTGATATGGATAGCGTTCTTAAGCTTCAGGATTTCTGTTTGATACGAACAAAAAAGAAAGCTTTTGGCTTGGACAAAGCAGTTTTGTAAAGAAAGGGGGGAAAATTATTGCTAGCGCAAATAATAAGAGGAATAAATGTACTCAGCAATTATCGTCTGCGCTAAAAAAATTCCAGATTATGCTGAAAGCCACGTCACGTGAATTCTCGAAAAGACACAAATTAAAACTTGTTTCGAATAGTAGGAATTTTTAAACTTATTATAATTTAATATGAGTTGTGCTTCTGGGCTTCAGGATTTCTGGTTGATACGAACAAGAAAGCAAGCTTTTGAAATGAACTAAGCAATCTCATGTATATAATAGCAAATGATCGAGTAACGCTCCTGACGTCATCAACAATGAAACTCGCGCCACGGCATGATAATTTGTTAATACGTTTTGGTACTGTTTATCGTGCAGGGAAAGGCTTTACTGTCCCTAGGCTGAACTGGACCCGGTCACTTAACTGTTTTACTGGGAGGAGAAGGGAAAAAAAAAACGTGAATTCTAGCTCGCATGATTTAGATTTATATAGTGCTAAGGCAGTTGTGACGAAAATATTGTGGATCATGTCCAACATTGTTGAATTTTGCTTATAAATGTTAATAATACTTAACTTTTTTTTCGGATATTGAGTTTCTATTTGTTTTAGTATGATATAGCACCAATGGTTTGTACATAAGAAATTTATGAAGGGCTTAAAAATATTTCAACAAATTAAGGGTAACTGAGTGAACAAATTAGCCATTAAAAGAATCGTTCAAATCACAAAAAAAGATACACTTACAGAAGAAGCATAAAAGGAAATAAATTATTCTAAAACTAACATGACGTTTGTAATTTCAAGGAAAAGAAAACATTTTTAATCATTATTGCAAGTGTAAAAGAGTAGTCATTCAACAAACCAAGTTAACTATCAGTCAAAAAAAGAAAAGGACTCGTCTTGATTGTAGACTGTCAAATTAAAGTAGCTACCTAAGAGCAGAAGTTATACTACTTAAACTTCATGAAAATATTACTAGATTCAATGCCACTGTTTATTTCATTCTTGAATAGCTGCAACAGAGCGGACAATATGAGGTATAGAAAATAATGTGACATAAAATGTTTTAAAAAAAGGGGAATTCTTTTCCCTTTTATCTGTTTATTCTATAACTTATTTCTGTGTGACAGATATAATTTAACTGATATTTATATAATTGTTGTACTCCAGTACGATTTTAAACCACATTTTCACTCTTGATGTTTTAAAGTTGCGGAACCTAATATCCTCATTTTTTCTTCTTTACTAATAATAAAGCTGAAAGTCTCTCTGTCCGGAGGATGTCTGGATGTCTGGATGTCTGTGACGCGCATAGCGCCTAAACCGTTCAACCGATTTTCAGGAAATTTGGCACAAAGTTAGTATGTAGCATGGGGGTGTGCACCTCGAAGCGATTTTTCGAAAATTCGATTTTGTTCTTTTTCTATTCCAATTTTAAGCCCATTTTTCACAGAAATTTAATAAAATAGGAAATAATCTTCATCTTTATCTTCTTCTTTACTAATAATAAAGCTGAAAGTCTCTCTGTCCGGGGGATGTCTGGATGTCTGTGACGCACATAGCGCCTAGACCGTTCTGCCGATTTTCATGAAATGTTTCACAAAGTTAGTTTGTAGCATGGGGGTGTGCACCTCGAAGCGATTTTTCGAAAATTCGATGTGATTCTTTTTCTATTCCAATTTTAAGAACAAAACTATCATAAGAATGGACGAGTAAATTAAGAAATTATCATAACGTGGAACCGTAACATGGGTACAAGCCAATTGGCGAGAAAATTCACCATACATTATTTGTAAATATACAGGCGAACCAAAAGATCTTTTAATTTTTCTATTACGGGCAAAGCCGTGCGGGTACCACTAGTTCAAAATAAAATAATTTTTAATCATTCATAAATTACTTATGTAAAATTCATTGTCACCTGTTTACACACAGCTAAATGGAGAATCAATTCTAAAAAATGATAATTTGGTGCAGTTATTAAAATAAAAAAAGAAAGAAATTGAAACTACATATTAATATTTTTAAAACTTCCAAAGAATATAAATTGTTACTAAAATGTAAATAATAAGTCTTAAAACAAAAAAAGAAAGCGCAAATTTTGATGAATTTTCCCAGAAACTACGACATTTTGGGAAATTCGCGGATGCGAGGACACCGCATTTAAAAATTGCTGAAATTCACGGAGCAACAAACTTGCGTACTTTATTTATCAACACTTTTTCTTTAAAACCTTATTTATTTAGAATTAACAGAAAAATTTTAAGCTTTCTCCTGAAATGCCTTTTTTCATTTAAACGTGGGAGCGAAGCTTTTGTATCTGTGTGCATTAAAGCGGGGAAGAGGGGATATGAATCAATAAAAACTGAAACATGTGTCTTTATAACAACCGATGTTAGGGGAGTTCGGGTGACGGAGTGAATTAATGTAGTTGTAAAGAATTATGTGTAATACTCGAAAAAGAGCCACGCTCCATTAGCGACCGCGAACCTGTTGGTGTGACGGAGAGCTTCATATCAAGAAAGGTTACCATAGTTGGCTATTTATGGAGTTACTGATGTAATATTTTATTCGCATCAAGTTGCATTTGATAATATAAGGTTTCTTTGCCAAAATAGAAAAAAAAAAAAAAAAGAATTAAAAGAGAACATGGGAAAAAAATTTTTGAACTTGTTTCTGAAAAGTTAATGTTTAAGCAAACAAGGATTGCAACCAGCTTTAGAAGAATTGCTTATTGTTATTATTATTATTATTATTATTATTATTATTATTATTATTATTATTATTATTATTATTATTATTATTATTATTATTATTATTATTATTATTGTTATTATTATTATTATTATTATATTTATTATTTTATTATTATTATTGTTTGGGAGCACTCTTTTGTTTTCTGTCTTTCCTTTTTTTCGAATTTATACGCTCTGTTCAACTACTTCAACATTGGGAAAGCGATAATGTTTCAGAAATTTTAAACTATCTTTGCAAATTTTTCGTTGATACTAAATATAATTGAAAAAGGATACTGATAAATCGTGATATTTTTAAAGTTGCACCATAATACATGAAGCAATAAGCATCAAAAAAATAAATTATCTATGAAGTAAGAACGGTATACAATTGTAGTATTAAAAATAAAAGATACTACTTAAAAATTGTAATCCTAAAAAAAAGAAACCTATTTATTAAAAGCATATTAAATGAAAAAAACAACATATTCTAAATAAAATCATTTTAATAGCTTCGATATAAGATATTCTTAAGTTATATATGATCAAAAGAATAATCATTCGTATTTACTATACCTAAAGTTAATTCAGATGTGGCATACGTTCAGGGGAAATAAAAGAGATCAAATGGCACCGGCGCGACACGACAGTTTAACCGAGGTTCACTCCCCTAGTCGTAACAAAAAGCAATGAATCACGTGACTCGCTTTGTACTAATCACAAAGTTAATCCAACTAACACCAAATCAGTAAGCAATAAAAAAATATTGACTGCTCAAAGAAAGAACAAGAAGGAGGAGGAGGAGAGGACGCAGGAGAAAGAATAATGCAAGCGTGTACTCATGTACATGCGTTGGATGTTACATATTTCTTAAAAATTCATATAGTATTTCTATTTATGATTTTTTAATTTGGAATTACACTGTATAACTAAAATTATTGAGGCACTTTTAAAAATTAACATTTTTATGAATTTCTCGAAAAATAAGATTTTAATTCTGTACCTCAAAGTCAGAAGGACGTAAGTCCAAAAATAGCGATTTTCCGTTTATTAGTGTATTGTATGTAGAAGTCTATTCCGCATCGATCTATGTGAACGTCATTAAATCCTTTTCACTTTTTTACCAGAGTTAAAAGAGCGCACGTCCGATTCTTTTCATGAGCCAGAAAAAGTTTTTCCTCTCTCCTGTAAAATTATCGCAATGTGATTTACGATTTTCTGACTCTGAGGTACAGATTTGTTTTGAAACTTTTGTCACATAAAATATAGGCTTCAACTGATATTTTCCAGTATTATGTTGTTTATCGTATTTGCAAAAACAAAAGATTAAATCGTATAAAATTTATTCAATAAAAGTTAAGTTTAAATGTATCCTTTCTATTTATTGTTAACTAGTTTAAAACCAATTTCATACAATGGGGTGGTTTCCTTCAGTCAAAAGTACTTCTTTTAGTCATTGAAATGGATAGAATGAACAAAAAAATAATAATAATAATAATAATAACATAGACCCAGAAAATACTTTCATTTTCCCAACATTTTTTTTTAATTAATTTTTTTTAAATGTCCGATTTTTCAAACAAGGCGTGTCTTTATGACGTCACAAATGATGCACATCGCCGCATCTTTCTACTACGTTTCCACGTTATGATAATCAAGCAGCGAATTAATATTGCGCTCTACGCTTGCTACCAAGCATATCGTTGCCAATACACGTGAATAAAGATGTGAATTAAATATTTTGCACTGTGAATGGCAACACAGAATGGCATTTCATCATTTGTGATGTCATCAGACAGAAGCATAAACATTGAAAGCGCGCCGATTTAAGTAATTTTTAAAAAAAATTTAAACGTAAACAAATTTATCAAAAAATGGTCAGATCCCGTGTTTTTAAACATGCTCTTTCAGAAAAAAATACTTTTAAAATTTTGGAAGTGACCCCATTGTACATTAGGATCACTGCTTCCACTGAATGGTAAATGCTCTATATATCTAATCGCATTGGATCGAGTTTAGTAAAAATGTCACTTTTATTCGCGAAGATATAAGCATTTGTGAAATACACCGCCAGCTCAGTCATTTCCAGCCGAGGACTGCAGTTTCGTGCTTATTAGCACTCATCAGCCCGGCATAGGAAAGTGACTGAGCTGGAGATGGCTAATGGCTAATTCTATATTGGCTACCAGTTTGTTTCGCACTCTTGGCTTCCTTTAGAGGTTTTCCATCTCCAGCTCAGTCACTTTCCTATGCCGGACTGATGAGTGCTAATAAGCACGAAACTGCAGTCCTCGGCTGGAAATGACTGAGCTGGCGGTGTATTTCACGTATTTCTGCTTTAGCCCTGGCTAATGGGCGGTAATTTACTGAATATATAAGCATTTGGTTTTCAAAAATGCAGATTTCATTAGCTGAATGTTGGCTTATTGCGCACAAAGTCCCCCCCCCCCCCACCACCAAACCTTATCAAACTTTTGGAAAACTTGAAGGCATACAAAAGAAATATTATACTCAAATTTAAATAAAATATTAAAAATTCGATCGATATGGACACTTACAACAATTACTTTCTCATTGCACATACGCGAGAGATAGCAATTAATAACTTTCAAAATTTCGTTGCCAATGAGATGTGGCCACTGATGAAAATAATTCATTTAAAATATGAAAAAAAAAAAAACTTAAAATGATAAAGGCGACCTAATGAGCTATAATCTAATAATTCTTGGAAACGAGAGGAATCAAACTTCTATTGGCTTTTCGATAGCCAAGGATGAAAATTTCGTACCTCAAAAATAATAAATAAATATTTTTTATAGGTTATTATATGGAGAAGCTCGTAACTCAGACTTTTTCTGCTTCTACTTTAAAGATTGCATTTATTGAGTTACAAAGTTACTATTGTAGGTCTTCGATTTGTAACCTTTACCAGAAAATTCATTATTTTCAAAGGAACGAAACGGAATGGTTTTTTTCACAGAAATTTAAAGAATTTTAATTTAGGAAAAATCAAATTAGAAAAGCTAAACTTGATCCCTCAAAACAGATAAATTACAAATAATTATGCAAGTACAGTTTTTATGAGTAAAATAAGTCATCGTGTATAACAGTACAAATAAAAGCACGAAAAAGAATTTTAAACTTAGAAATCCAACTTTTTCGAGGCTATTAAAAAAAGCCTCTTCATCAGTGCACTTAAAAAAATGTTTCACAAAGTACAAACTAACGGTCCTGTAAACCAAATCCGAACTAACGGTTCGTACTTCGTAAACCTTTCTTTCTTTTTTTTTTGCACTGATGAAGAAGCTTGTTTTTAATAATTTTGAAACGGCTGTTTAACGAGTTTTTAACTCTTTTAAATGCTTTTATCTGTACTGCTATACACGTTGACTTATTTTCTTAATTTCTTAGTAGGGTAACGGCACCAGTAACAGACAAGGGTCTAGTAACAGGCAGTCGTAAGTTTGGATTTTAATCCAAACTTACTAATAAAATTTTACTAATAAAATTTTACAAACTTACTAATAATAAGAATTTTAGTCGGGTAAAATTGATGTTGCTGCGACTCATGAATACGGTGCAACCATCTGAGGCAGGGAGAAGCAAAGGGATGCAAGTGACAAAATTAAAAATTTGGAGATAATCGGTACAAATGGTAGGTGACCCCTCCTCTATCTTAGGGCAAGATATAGTACTAGTAGCCCTGGTAGGTTCCGGTATACAGCTTGATTTATAAAAAAAATTTCAATGAAAGCACATCTAGGATCTGATCTTTAAACGCGTTTTACTCAAAACTTCAAAATGTCCACTCGCATCCCTTTGCTTCTCACTGCCTCATCTAGTGTTATCAGAGTGACTTTTATGAGTCAGTTGATATATTTACAAGGCAGTGGTGGATGGTTAAGAGCAACCACCTCGAGGTCTGCCGGTGTTTCATGTTTATTTGAATTCAATTAGATTTTAAATCTAAAAATAAAGAACTTTTTTGAAGAGAAAAGGAGAATTCTGTCCGTTATTCATTCTTTCCTCATCCTATCTGTTACTGGGTGTTGTCAGAAATTTCGGTGTCTGTTACTAGAGGTCGGACCTTTTTTTTTTTTTTTTTGAAATTAAGCAAATAACAATAGAATTAACTAGTTCAGAGGATCCAGAAGCAGCCAAATGTTAGAGGAATGTAGTTGCATGAGAGAAAAATAGTTTAAAAAGTCTAAACGGATTAAAAGGATCAGAAAATTGAATTAACCCGAGAGCGATGTCTTAAGCATGTCTGTTACTGGTGCGGTTACTCTACAAAGTTTTGGATTGCTTTTTTACATTTTTTCTGTTTCTTTTTTGATTCTTGCAGATAAATATCGCCAACATTCTTCGCCAACTCAATCCACATTTGCAACCTCCACCGGAAGAATCGTTATTCCCAGTGGGGCTGTGCTACCTCGGTTTCGAGCTATCCGAGCGCTCATCACGAGCAATGGGCACTCAATTAGCAAGAAGAGGGTCCACACCCCACTGACTGCGACCGCAGTGCAAACAGGGGCCATTGCGTTCACCTTTTGTTTGCTCTTGCCTTTTGCGGGCAGGTCTCCTGAATTATTGAGTCCGCGGCCGTAAATCGTTGATAGCCAAGTGCTTCCGCTGTGTGTGTCTACCTGGGGGTGCCGTGGTGGTCAATTACTTAATGAGTCGTCTGTCTGGGTGGGGAACAGATTGTGGTCGGTAGCAAGTTTTGCTTTTGCTTCGCTTTTAATATCCGTAAGTGATTGGTACTTAATGAGAGATGTAATGCGCTAATGACGTCAATGGCATAGGTGTGAATGGGGTAGATGGAATGGCACAGATGTTTTTGGGTGTTGCACGAAATGCAACGCAATAACAAGGAATTTAATAGGATACAATGTAGGTTGTGGGGCAGGATTGCATCTCTATTCATCAACTTTTTTGCAAGGTCGCCAAAAAAAAAAAAAAAAATATTCCAATGTTGTCGAAATGTAGTGCTGATAAAACATAGTCGATTTCGGTATCTCTGTATCAATACAAAAATTTACCCAAAATAAATGATTTTGAAAAATAATGTTTTTTAGCATAGAATAAGTATTATTTTTTGAACTTTTTCGGAACCTTGTTTGACAAAAGTCTAATTGAAAACTTTTGTTAAACTGACAGCAAGTACGATTTTCAAACCCTGCAAAGGAGATAGTGTGGCATTTTTCACGCAGAAAAACGATGTTATAGTTAATTATTCATACCATGCATTAAAAAAAAAGTTTGAAAATTGTTGCTACAAATATGTGTTTTACATTTAAAATGATGGAAATGAAGGCATAATAAAAATTACATTAAACAGAAATAATAATAAATGGAGCAAAACAGAGAATTTCGAAAACATTTTAGATCGTCAACGTTTTATAGAACTACTTCCCATCACCTTCCGTTATATTGTCCAATCCGGCGTTTGCTGTTTCATAGATGCAATGTTTATTTTAAGTTTTGTCAGAACATCCAAACTGTTCCGTACATTCTTACCGTTCCAAAATTTTTTAAACTCTCAAGACTATTTATTCGAAAACTAAAGTTTGAAAATGTTATGTTTCGTAAGGTAAAATGTTTCCACTGTAAGAAGCTATTTCAGGGTTAAAGGGGCAAGTAATTGATGAGAAAAGTACACAAACGATGGATTTTTTAAAAAAATAATATTATATCGTTTGCGTTCTGGGTTGTCCGCAAATGATAATATCATTTGCACATTATAATATATTTTTATAAGTGAAGATGAAAGCTTCTACAATGTCTAAGACCAAAAGAAACTCAAATAGTAATAATAATTATTATTATCATAATAATAATAAAAACTTAAGCAAAGCAAAAGTTTATCAGGATCTCTAATTTAAGAAATAATGAATTTCTCCGATGTCTTTAGCATGTTGATGCTGATATTCACCGGCTAATGTCGACATTTTCCAGATTTCGGACTTTCAGAGTAACATATATGGAAGTGTCCACATACGATGTCACGCTTTGAAGGGAGGAGGGGAGTTCCTGAAATTGTAACCTTATGACACAGTGGGAGACGGGAGCAGGGAGAGAGAGGGGGTCGAGTTTATTGAAAAAAGAGTGAAATCATAATAATATGAACATTTTTCTCATTCTATATGCCTTAATAAGTATATTTTTAATCATCAACAATTTCGAGAAATTTTGATAAATTATTTTTTTTTCCAAGTTGACTTAGGTTTCAAAAACATGTCAATTATATTTGATGTTTAAAAGCAAAAATGAATAAATAATTCCAACAAATAAAAATTCTTAAAATCATTAAATTCTTGAAATCACCTAGTTATAAAATACCTAGTTTTTTCAGCATTGCATAAAAATAAATAAACAAATGACCAACCATATAACGCAAAGAATATTTCCTTCGATTTCTCGATTATATTTTATGTGCCCGATCTTTTGCAGACAAGCGTGATCGTGGAGAAGCAAGTCAAGTAGCAAAACTGATTATTTTCCAACGAACAGTGTCCAGTTCAAATAATGGGCAGAAATGACGGTACTTTACTGTACCATAAAAAAGGAGCATCTCATCTGAAATGGCTGTTATATGTGCGCTGACGGTCAATCCACTTGGGATGCTAAAATGCAGGGTTGGCGGAATTTCAGTGACTCTTTTAGTCGCCAAGTTGTTTTCTTCTTTCAATCTCTCTTTTGTTAAAAAAGACTCGAATTTTGGGGTGAACTACAAGATTAACGTTAAAGCTACGAAATGAGCAATGTTTCATTAATTAGTGCTTTTGCTTCAAAATTTGTACATTCATCTCATGACTCAGGATAAAAAAAATCCATGTTAAAGTTAAATTTTCTATTATTTTTTGCAGCAGTTTTAACAAAAAAAAGACGATTTGACCTTAAAACCAGGTTTCTAAAAAGGTAAACTATGAATAGTGCAAAAAAGCACAATCAAAGTTTAAGAACACCTCTCTTGATTGTCTATATAAAAATATATTAAACCGAATTTGATAAACTCAAAAACATTATCGAAATATCCATAGTTGCTTCACTGGAAAGCAAAAAGATCAATAATTTCATTCAGGGCACTGATAAACCGTTATTTTCTGTTTTTGGTCATATCCAGCATATGCAGCACAGGAGCATATCCTCCACCAGAGTCCTAAAAAAGCTAATCACGGCCTTATTGGGCTACAACGTACTTTTCCAGGGTTATCGAATCGTAGGGGTTTGGGCCCAGGGTTTCCAGGGTTATCAAAAATGACCGCACACAGCGACATTTTTCTTTTTGATTTCGTCAATAATAACATAAATTAGGCTTTCTAGAACAATTGACAACTTGTTATCTCTCCTTTGTACTTCCACGTGCATATATTTTCCCAAATCATTAATAGTTTAAGGGAAAAAAAGGAGGGGCACTAAAGCAGTCTATGTAAAAAGAAGTCACCTATTTTTCCAACTACATCTTTAAGGTCAATTGAGTCTTGATCAAGTCATGAAGTTTGAGCAATTCGTCTTGTTTAATTTTTATTTTAACACCTGCATCCTCCTTTTGTCCGAGTTTTTTCTATTCCTTTTTCACATGACTATCAGTATCCAAATCCGACAGTTCTTATTTCATTTCGTCGAAAGACTCCCCAAGAAATTGGAGAAACAAACATTACTACTCGCTTATCATTCCAATGGAAATTAAATAAGCGGTCTAGATCACAAAGACTGACCGCCTCTGTAGTATGCAAGGGCCGCCTGTGATGTTAAGCTCTTCGGCAACAAATAAGAAAATAGGAAAGGATCCGAAAAAAAAAAAAATCGTCGGAATTAAAAAATTTTATTTGTTGGAATTTAGAAAAAAAAATTTCCTTCCCCTTCAGGATTTCTCGAGCCCCCTTAGAACCTCGAGAACTGCTTAAGTTCCTGTTTGGTGATCTGGTCCTGGTTGAAATGCACTAAACTAAATAGCTCTGTGATATTTAGATTAAAATATGACAAATAGCCAGTTGTCGCGATAAACGTCCACTCTGGCAACCCTCACCAGAAAGCATGCTAAGAATGCAGAATCGAATCTCGGGAGACGGACACCGTTAGCATCTGAAGGAAGTCCAGTCCCAAGCTAATCTCTGGCCAGCAAGGTCCCACCCCCAACACGACCCACGACATTCCAGTACCACCCCGAGCACACACGAGCACCCCTCCTCTGCAAAACAGAAAAGGAAAACAAAAAAGAACAACAGCCCAAACATAAAGCAACACACACAAAACTTGGGCGCGCACGCCGGAAAATTGGAAAAATTTAAAATGGACGGAGGAAATGCCCTGGAGTAAGAACGTAAAAAGGGGCATCGGAGGAACGTACTATGTATTAGGCAATCTTGGCCACGCTGGGCCAGAAATTGGTCCCAATCCCGGAAGGCACTAGTATCCATTTATGTGCGAAACCACGTCAGATGTTTTCATTTTGGCGCCCCCGTTCTTCGCGGCCCCAGCAGAATCAAAATGAAAAATCCAGATCAGTTGCGATTTTGTACTTAACTTCTAGTGGAGCCCTTAGACTCCCAGGGGCAATCGAGCCAACTTGAATTCTGAATCGCTTGAGCGGATGGAAGGCGTTTCGGGTTTTGGTTTCTTTTTTTTTCCTTCTGGTTTGGGAAATATTTTTTTCTCTGGTTTATATTGTGTGATTTAGTTGGTTAGAGGTGTTTTCTTTTTTCTTCTTTTCATCGTTGCTGCGGGCTCAAACTGTAAAGATTTTGTTATTTTGCGTTTTTTTCTCCTCTGGTTTCTTCTTATGTTTATTGCATTCTTTACTTATGCGTGATGGCGGAGAAAATCTTGGGTAAAAGAGATTGGGTTTGCGGAACGTGATATGCTGCGAGAAGTATATGAAAAAGTGAAGTGTTCTGTTGGAAATTTTTATCTTTCAAAATGGCGAACAAAGAAAACATTTTCTTTTTTTCCTTTTAATCTCCTTTTCAGCATTTAAAATCACAATTTAAGACTTTAAGGTTATGGTTAAGAACTGAATTTTAAAAACGTATTACATGTAGTAAGTAAATAATAAATCTCAATATAATATTTTTTAAAAACAAATCCCTAAAATTTTACAATATTATAAGCAGAGCATTAAGAACATCACAACAAAGCGAGGTTTTTTTCTTTTTTTTTTCCTTTATGATTCGAAGGAAAAAAAAACTGTTCGATAACCGAGCAATTCCATCATAAAACAGATTAACATTTATAGGAAAGATGACTCTGCAGTTTCAAAAGGGCATTAAATATTTACCTAAAATGAGGTAGTACATTGCATGTGATGACAAAAACTAGAAAAAAATAGAACTTTGAAAACTATAGTAATTATAATAGAAACATTTTAAAACTTTATTTTTCGTCATATGCTTGTGTTACAATATTTGTGCTTGATTGACCTGGTATTTATTTACATAAATACGTTTGAATCTAGAATTATAATTTCTTGCCACACATTTTGCAGTTAGCTTTAATTTTTCACCACAGTTCTAGTCGGCCTCAGGGGACGGATGGGAAGTCATTGGAGGTCACTCTGACCTCCCGAAAACATTCCATTTTTCGGCTAATTCGGAGACATAATTGCAAGATTACAATTTCTAAATGCCTAAATGTCCCTTTTCATTAGATTTTGCAAATTTTGTCTGATGATTCGACAAATTTGTTTCATACAGCACAACATTGTGGTAAAGTCCTTTTTTTTAATTTAATACGCCATCCCTTTGTACACATTCAAGTGTTAAATTTAACAGTAAATACTGCAATATTTGTTTTATAATGATTTCTAATGTCTGTTCTCATTAAAGGTAGGTGTGTAATGAGGAGAGACACCTCATTGCAAAGGTATGTAGGCATGCCCGTATTTTATCATTCGACATAATTTGGACTTCCTTTGGAAAATGGAGAATTTCTGCCCTCCCAAAAATTTAAGCTCGGGGTGCCCTTGATCGGTCTGTGCGTAAATCCCCCTCTGGCAACCAATCTGCAATATAATCGTAGTTTTTGCATCCAATATGAACTTTAAAGGCAACGCTCTTCTCAAAAATTAGGGCTTCCCCTTTCACCTGAATTAATAATACCTCAAACAAAAGTCGATTTAAGAAAATGGTAGAATGTTCCTTCCCGCGCCCAAAACGAACCTGACAGATGAACAAAACTGGGACAAATCATAATCAAAAACTGGAGCAGGGTAAATTGACGCATCGCCTTCTGGCGCATTACGGAAAAGAAATATCACTACATTAACTCCGCGCCACATACTTAAGGTATCAAGTGAAAAATAAGTACTCGAGATTTGTGCCTGGGTAAAAAGGATGGCCAATATTGCTCCATAAAAGATTCAAAAGGTTATTAAACCCAGTCCCATCACCGCTTTTCTCTTCCATTAGGGAAACGATTTCGGAGTAATTTGGCTCACCGCAAGGTGGCGCTGAAGAAGATGGGGCCGTGTCTTCGGATGGATGTGATTAATTATTATTGGAAGTCCTCACACGCTGGGGGAGATTGCTATTGGATAGAAATATTGTGATGGTGCTTGTAGAAAAGCATACCATTAAAATTATAAAAAAAAGAAAACTCTTGAAAAGAAAAGTTGTAAGTTTTTAACAAAAGATGATGTCAGAATAATTGCGATCCTTTTTTAAATGATCCGGAATGCTTAAAGTAATGGCTCCTAAATATAGACACCTATAATAGAGGATTATAAGATGCAGAACTAACTTAGTTACAAAACTAACGCAGAGGCACTGGAGGATTGCATCAAAAACCATCGTTTTAATTTTAAAAAAGTAACAAATTAATCCCTATTTTTACAAAATAATGGAACAAATATAACGAAGTGACTCTGATAAATTGACTTCCGATCAGTTGAGACTCAAACGATTCTATTCGTTAAGATCGGGGAGATGAGAATCGGTTTGCTTTACGATAACGATCAGTTGTCTCAATCAAATAATCTTTCCTATTCCAACATAAACATAAATGAGCTCGTCCAATGAAGCATCAAGGTACCAAAGCCACATTATATATTGAATTAAATCGCAGTTTTCATCATTGCGTAGAAAAATAGCAGACTCGTTCAGACCTAAATGACCATCCTTTCAGGTATATCAAAATCGATTTTCTGACATCAGAAATACGCCCCCCCTCCCTTTTCACACAAAGCAGTATACCCTTTTGCGGCACTTTTGACCAGAATTTTGTGTTAGTTCTTTTTCGCTGACAGTTTGTTACATTCGTCATTATAAGTAAATGCCTTAGTAAAAACAAAAATTTCACCTTAGAAGAATGATTGGAAATATATTTAACTAGCAAAAATACCCGGCGTTGCCTGGGTCACTAATAATTGTGAGAAACAATCGCTACTTTCATTCGTTTTCTTTGTTAACTGAAAGAAGTCGAAACACACCGCTTTGACGTGATTAAAAATTGAGCACCTTCTTTACCCATAAAAGTAAAATAGCAATAAGTATAAAGAACGAAATAGTATTCAGTTAGAAACGAAAGTACGACATTTAAGCGTATAAAAATTTGAAGAATTTCCGAAATATGAACTAACAAAAACAAAGATCACTAAAAAAACCGTGCTCTTAATTTAATTTGATAGTACACATACACAAAAAGAAAAAAAAAGCTCTTTATTGTGTTTCCCTAAGTCGGAAAAAAGTAGTTTCCAAATGTTTCAATGACTTAAAATTCATGTTTGCTCCGGAGAAGCCTTGACTCGAAATTTTCATTATAATTACTATTAATATTGATGCTGTAAGGCAACAAATTTTTGTATCAATGGGTTTTATATTTAATCATTTAATGGGGAAATTACAGGTCATTTACTGTTTTCCATCATGACTTTTTTCAAATAAGTTTCTTAGAAATAAATTATAGCCTATGTTACTTCCTGATAATGTAGCTATCTGTGGTGAAAAAATGATTAAAATCTGTCCAGTAGTTTTGAAGTTTACCGCGGACATTCTTACTACAGAAGTAGCCATTTATGTATATAGATGAGGATAAAAATCCTAAGAAAGCAATAAATGTTATGCTTGCTCCAGAGAAGCCTTGATTCAAAATTTTCATTATGATTACTATTAATATTGCTGTTGTAAGGCAGCGAATTTTTGTAACAATGGGTTTTATATTTATTCATTTAATGGGGAAATTACGTGAAGTTTACTCTTTTCCATCACAACATTTTTTAACTAAGTTTTTTAGAAATAAATTATAGCCTATGTTGCTCCCTGATAATGTAACTATGTCTGTGGTGAAAAAATGGTTAAAATCAGTCCAATAGTTTTGTAGATTATCCCGGACATACATACAGAAGTAGCCATTTAGGGACTTCCCATACTAAAATCACTTAAAATATTGAAAATTTTTATTCACGTTGTAGGGTCTGGCAGGGTAAAGTGGTCATAAAATCGTAGGTTTTCAACTTAGGTAAATAATAAATACAATAAATTCTTTAAACACTTCAACTTTTTTTTTTTTTTTTTTTTTTTGTTATTTTACATTGCGTTATTAAAGAACACACGGTACATTCAATTTCAGTAAAAAAAATATTGATTTAAGTAGTTTTATAACACTCTCATTTCCCTTTGTATTTATGACCACTTTACCCCATGGGGTGGGGGAAAGTGGTCATAGTTAAAAATAGCTGCAAAACCGTTACAAATAGCCGTCATTTTTGTATATTTCGGTTATTTTTAGAGTTACAAATATATGTGCGAGTATATGCGGGTATACACGAGTATACTATACGTGTCGCGTAGGCATGAGTAAAAATGTTCATATATTAATAGATACATGTACACATCAGATATATGCATGCACGTGCCGACTTAAGTATATTCGTGTATAAACGAGTATATTAGCATGTATACGTCGATACCTACAGGAGTGTATACATGTCTACACAAGTATATACGTGTCACGTGTAAATGTAAGTATATACACGCGTATAAACGACATCATATGCGTGTTTGCACTTGTATCTCGAGTATATACTAGCAGGTCTGAGTATATACGTGTATAGTCGACGTATATATGCATATATAAGTGTACATACATACTTATACAAGTAACAAGTATACACGAGTTAATTCGTGGATATATCCAGTGCGTGTTTGTACGTGTCTACTCACGTATATATATATATATATATATATATATATATATATATATATATATATATATATATATATATATATATATATATATATATGGAAGCACGAGTATATACGTATGTTTACGTGTAAACACGATTATATACCTGTTAGACGAACATAGTGCATTTACATGTATACACCAGTACATGTATCCATGTATATCCCACGAGTATATCCGCTAACATACATGTATGCTTTCAGAAAGAATCCAAGAACGTGCAAAATCTAAGTAGTGAAAGGGGAGGACAAGAAGCAAAAAATCATAAGGAACTTATGGTCGCTGACGCGCTACATGCATACATGGTCAGAAACTGATGCTAGCAAAACAGGTCACAAATTTGTTACACAAAGGTGATTTTACCCGACATTTTAGTTTTTAAGAAATATTTAGAGCAGTTGTTAAAAGTTACGGCCTGTAGTAGTTCTAATACAAGCATCGCAACAAAAGCGCAGCGACTGATGAAAGTTTTTCAAAAGTCTCGTAATTGCAACAGAGTGATTACGATGCATGTATTACAGCTACCGGCCGCAAATTTCATCAATCACTTTAAAACTTTCTTAAAATCTAAAATGTTGTGTAAAATTGTCTTTGTGTAATACAATTGTGACCTGTTTTGCATCCATCAGTTTCTGGCTTTTGCGTGCATGTAGTGCGTCAACGTTGAGTTTGTGTCCATATGTTTCTTATGATTCTTGCTTCTTATCCTCCCGTCTAACACCTTTTAATAATTTGCTCAATAGTTTAAACTCACAAGCATGTGATATACATGTATACAGGGTATGTAAGTGTCTACTCGAGTTACGCGTATATACGTGCCTCCCTGAGTATATAAGTGTTCGTATATACACGAACATAAGCGGGTATAAACGTGTATAGTCGAATGTATATCTGTATAGATAAAAAATACTTGCAGATACCCAAATACGTGTTTATTGGTGCATTTATGTGAATACGTATATATACGTGCCTACACGGGTATATGCGTATGCATACGCATATATTCGTATATTTAGCCCTGTTTATTGCAAAAACAATACATATTAAGTGAAATTAATATTTAATTTATATCTGCCTTATACTTAAAGATTAAGTGACTTTAGAAGAACAATATTCGTTAAGCCTAATATTATGACCACTTTACCCCATCTTAAATTGTTCTAAAAAATTAACCAAAATAGATTCAGCTAATTGCTAATGAGTAAGGGTTCTTGAGACATGTAGGAAGCTTCCTGCACAGTCAATCTGTTCATAATTCTAACAAACAAAATTTCCCAAGGAAGTTAAAAAAGGTGTTTAGATTTTTAAAATTTTCATATTTCCAGAAAATATTTTTTTTTACTAAATAAAATTTTGCCAATTGTAAAATTTTGTATTCAAAATGTAGTTTCTAAATGCACTACCCTAAAATAAAATTTTCACATTCATTCGAACATTACTTTCCAATCTATAGCCATTAATTTGAATTATGACCACTTTACCCCATTGACCACTTTCCCCCACCAGACCCTATAGAAAATACTTGCAAGTAGTAGAATGCCAAAGATTTATATAGTATTCTGCGGGGCTGACAATGGATTTGACATCTCATTTTTGGTACCAAATGTGCCAAGCTGGCTTCAAATGGTCGTCAGTTTCGCTTAATTTCATCTGTTTCTTACTACAATTGTAACCTTTTTCATGCCAAAAGGAGTGCTACTTCAATATAATCGCTTGCAACTTTTTCTTTGAGAGAAAGATAAAACTTTGAGTTTACTGAACCAATTTGTTCTTTTTCTCCGTCAGTATTAAATATACGTAAAAAACGTATTGAGGTTTTTATAAATAACTGTTTTTTCTGTTTCTTGCTCATACATTTTTACACACTTATTTGCACTTGCTGCCGGAATTTTAAACTTTGGATTTTAATTCGTATATGTTCAAATATAGAGAAATAGGGTACAGTGGTGGTCATATTTTGATTCAGGAGGTCGGTTTACATAAGGATAACTAAGGATAGAGTAGGAAGATTTATTTTTTTCCTTGCCGTGCAGTGTATTTGAGGAGGTACTAAACCAAACCACACTTGTCCATTCTAAACGTATTTGAGAATAGCAAACGTGATTCTAAAAAACTTTTTACTGAAAAATGTACAGTATAACCTCGATTTGACGATTGTCAAGGAACAGGAAATGTTGTCGTTAAATCGAAGAGCATAGACATTCAATGCAGTCAAGTCCGAACCAGTGAAATGTATAATTAAGTTGAGGAAATCGTTAAATCGGGTATCTTTAAACCGAAGTTATACTGTATTTATAATTTATATAGATTTATCTAATCTCATTATTTTTTAGAAAAAACTTACAAATAGTTAGGAAGACCTATAATCTTGTAAGTAAATGTTTTACTAATGACATGTCTTCATTTTATTGGATCTGATGGACATGTTTTTTTTCCGATTAAAATCGTAATGGACATGCTTGTTTTCAAACGAATTAAGGGCCTAAAAAAATTCGCAGGCGTCCACTATAATCTCAACAGCTAGTAGCATACTGCTTAACAGTGTAAATGAGCTGCAGGTCACGTGAACAAAACGAGCTGATGTGTCCATCGCATGACTTCCTTTTACTCCAATTTTAATGTCATTTTTCCATTATTGGCAATTTTAATGTGATTCAATAGTTTACTCTCTAAATATCACCACCAGTGACCAAATTGAAACCAGATTTGAAAAACACAAAAAAAAGAAAGCCTCCAAATTTGTCGCCAAGTTGGCGACAAAACTTGGCGACCAAAAAACTGGCAATATATCGCCAAGTGTTTGCCAAATTATAACACCACTTGAGTATACATCGAAATTAACAATGATTTCCCCACAAAAAGGGGCGAAAGACCCCTTTAGAAACACCCGAATGCAACCAAAAGGGGAGGTGCACAATTAAACCCCACTAGGAGTCTACGTACCGAATTTCAACATTCTAGGACATACCGTTCTTGAGTTATATGACATACATACGCACATCCGCACATACATGCGTACATACGGACGTAACGAGAAAGTCGTTGTAATTAACTCGAGGAATGTCAAAATGGATATTTTGGGTGTTTATACGTTCTTAGGCACTTATCCGCGTGTGATCGGGTTGAAAAAAAAACTCAACATTAATTCGGGGGTGAGCAAAATGGAAATTAAGGCCAAATTTTGAGTGAAATTTTTTTCGCGAATACAATACTTCCTTTTTTTGTAAAAGGAAGTAAAAAGGTCCTCCTATTGGCCGAATAAACTTTTTTTTTGATTGAAACAAGCCTATGGACATGTTCTTGTGTGTTTAGAGTTTACGTTCTGAGTTTAAATATGAAATTAATTTAGTTGACTAAAACTAACAATACATTGTTATAAGAACCATCCCGTAACATTTGAATCAGCTGCTAACTCAGTTTTTGTTGAAACTGGACACGTGTGGTTTTGATTGGTACCTCCTCAAATACGAAGAATGAAAATGTAATTAGGTCAAGCGTAAAAACAACCCATTAAGGAACCCTGAAAAAAAAAAAAAAAACATATACATTCGTAAATTTATAAGTTCTAATTTAAACTTAAATATAAAAATAAGAATAATTTCCTAAATTAAGCCTAAGAACTTCCCCAGGACACTTATTGATCATCTAATAACAATCTGAAGTACGAAAATTTAAAAGCAGTAAAAACACGTCAATCTAAATTTCTGTGAAGACGGTCTCATGAAGTAAAACCCATCATTAATTTGAAAAAGTTTCCGAGTACATTACTTAAAAAGTTCCTAACTACTTTCTTCACATTAATATTAGTTGAAGCTCGCCACTAAAAATCATCCCTCGGACGAAGAAGGTGCATTTTAATCTAAAATTCACCGCATATTCTGCGATGAATCGTGCCAGTGAATGACGGGGAGAGAGAATCTCACGATTGCGTCAAAGCTGTCGTGATCCATTAACGAATCAAGTTTGTCGTTTTAATGGAAGAAGTCGACCGTAACTCAGATTGTATGAGCAACAGGTTGTCGATGGGTTTTGTCGTAGGTCGTTGATTGCAGTTAGGGTAAACACACAATTCATGCACTCATGGTAACACCCCATCATCATTAGCAGTAGTCACAGACAAAGAAAGTGGATTGATGGGGGAGCGTAAAAATTGCACTGAAAAGAAAGTTGCTATTATTAGTGTTTTTTGCACATGCGATTTTTAGATTTATATAAAAATTTGGTATCTCACTCGGGGTTTCCAATGGGAGGGCGTGGGAGGTCGCAATGACCTCCCAAGGTTTTCCTTATTCGGCAAATTTTGTCAAAGTGAAATACAGTCGAATCCCGACTTACGCGAGGGATGCGTTCCAAGACTCCTCGCGTAAGTCGAAATTTCGCGTTGTGAAAAAGTGTTGTGTCATATGATTTTTTTATTAACAAACCCAATCAGTTTAGACATTCAAACACGTTTTAAACTGTTTCTGACCATTTGTTAACTATATTACCGTTTCTTACGTAAAGAACTGAATTTTTACCGTATTTTTTTAAAAGTTGCATTATTCAACATAAAATACTGTTACGATGCGCAAAATCAATGATCAATGGGAGAGAGATATATAAAAATAAAACAGTACGGAACGTACAGTATGTAGTAATAATATAGTTGTGCACTGCAATAGTGTTATACAGTAGATACAATAAGTTACATTTATAACTTAAAAACTGAAGATGATGATATATCCTGCGCAATCTGATCGTCATTCTAATATATTTTTAAATGCAGTAGCTTCGAAAGTTCCGTCCAAAACTAAACGAGTCTACTTTCCCGTACAGCAACATCGACTTTCTAGTATTGAATCAATATTCTCTAAATTAGCTGAAACTGCAAATCAGGTCAAACATAGTTTTTAACGCATTGAGCTGATTTCTAAAAACAAAATATACCTCTCTCATCTTATGAAGGAGGAACGTCAAAAATAAATAAACGATTACATAAAGTAATAATACCTTTTAAACATTGTTGCAAATAAATTTATTTCCATAAAAGTATTCTTTAATTGCTTTCGAAAAGAAAAAAAAAAGAATTAAATGTAAAAAAAACTCATCAAAATAAATATATTAAAATAATAATAATAATAATTCTCAAAATTCAATCCACTTGCCAGAGCAGAAAAAATAACTCACAGGCTTGAAATTTTGCGCAGTTGTTTCGGTTAGGAAGTTAAAAAATTTATAGCTCTTAGGCTTAAATCTCAACAAAATCTAAGATATTTTGTAAATTTTCTCTTATTTTGATTTTTTCTAAAAATCTCAAAAATTCAAGTCTTTTGCCAGAGCAGAAGACATTAACTCAGAGAACGAAGTTTTCCACAGTAATTCCTGTTAGGGAGTCACAAATTTTCCGCACTAAAGCTAAGTGCTCTGCAAAAATTCAATTTTTTTTCGACTCACCCTACTCCACAGCCCTTGTAAAAAAACCAAGACTGCGAAGTTGGAGTCAGATTGATTTTGGGTTAAAGGAGTCAGAGTCGGGAATTGAAAAGTAAAATTCCAAAAGTCGGAGTCGGTCATTTTCCCTCCAAGTCTGCATTTCTGCCAAATCTGCGGAGTCAAAGTTGGAGGTGGAGTCAGGCTGATTTTCGGGAACAGTCGAAGTCAGAGTCGACGGTCTTAAAATTCTAGGAGTCGGAGTCGGGTGTTCATTTTACTTTCTTTCCCACTCTGCAGTCCTGGCAAAAACATTTGCGCTTTGAATTCAATTCATTTCGATTCCTTAATGATTATCTCTCACGTGTGTCAATATTAATTCTACGGCAATATAATATTTCGATTTTCAGAAAAAACTTTTTTTTTTTTTGTATTTCCCGAAGCTAAAGATTGAGAATGTATTCAGAATCAGCACATTTTTTACAATTTTTGGGAAAGTGTTGTGTCATATGATTTTTTTATTAACATACCCAATCAGTTTAGACATTCAAACACGTTTTAAACTGTTTCTGACCATTTGTTAACTATGTTACTGTTTCTTACATAAAGAGCTGAATTTTTACCGTATTTTTTTAAAAGTTGCATTATTCAACATAAAATACTGTTACGATGCGCAAAATCAATGATCAATGGGAGAGAGATATATAAAAATAAAACAGTACGGTACGTACAGTATGTAGTAATAATATAGTAGTGCACTGCAATAATGTTATACAGTAGATACAATAAGTTACATTTATAACTTAAAAATTGAAGATGATGATATATCCTGCGCAATCTGATCGTCATTCTAATATATCTTTAAATGCAGTAGCTTCGCAATTGCTTTTATAACATTTACATATATGGTAATACCCCTCTGGGACCCCCTAGACTTATACAGATAGCCTTCTCTTGACTTTTAACTATACGTATGAAAGATTCATCCATTGTAACTTATTGTCGTGCTACCTTCGACCCACTTTCTAGTTTTTCAAGCTTATCAAGAATCTTTACCTTTTCTTAAATTGTCGCAAACTTTTGGTTTTTGTTTCCGTCTTCAAATTTTACATGAAACAGCGTGCCTAGGTGCCACAATATATCATCACCATTCATATTTAGAATAAATAAATGAAAAATATGAGGACTGGTGATACATACACACTAACAATGCTATGTTTATAGTGCGGTATGTGGGAACTTACGCAGTCAGTGATATGATGAAAGCACATTGACGAATTAGTGTTTAGTAGTCAATAACAAAACCGAAACTTAGCATCACAATTCCTTTCCAAATATTTTCGAGTTGAGAGCGAAAAATTCGCTTTAGCTATAAATTTCGTTGCTCTGGAAAAACTCGCGTTATAGCCATTTCGCGTAACTCGGATCGCGTTGTAGCGGGAGTCGACTGTAGTTGATTTCATTTACTTTTTCAATCATTTCTTAAATCACTTACGTATTCATTTATTAATTCCTTTACTTCCTTCATTTAATAATTCGCTAAATTTATTAACTCATTCACTTATTTTCTTATGCATTCACTATTCTATTCACTCATTTGTTTATCCTCATATATTAATTTATTCATTCATTCGTTAATGCTTCTACTGTACATTAATTTTTTAAAGCATTCTTTTATTTATTAATTCATTTCGTGAAAAATATTTTTAATAATCAAATAGAAAATACATTTTATTAGAAAAATATTTCATTTTCATTTTGCCCATGCATTTTTTAAATGTTTTTTTTTTTTTTTTTTTTGAAAATACTAACTTACCGTCAAAAATATCAAGAAGTTCCGTCCAACACTAAACGAGTCTACGTTTCCGTACAGCAACATCGACTTTCTAGTATCGAATCAATATTCTCTAAATTAGCTGAGACTGCAAATTAGGTCAAACATAGTTTTTAACGCATTGAGCTGATTTCTAAAAACAAAATATGCCTCTGTCATCTTTTGAAAGAGGAACGTAAAAAATAAATAAACGATTACATAAAGTAATAGTACCTTTTAAACATTGTTGCAAATACATTTATTTCCATAAAATTATTCTTCAATTGCTTTCGAAAAGAAAAAAAAAAGAATTAAATGTAAAAAAAAAAAATTAATCAAAATAAATATATTAAAATAATAATAATAATAATTCTCAAAATTCGAGCCACTTGCCAGAGCAGAAAAAATAACTCACAGGCTCGAAATTTTGCGCAGTTGTTTCGGTTAGGAAGTTAAAAAAATTATCGCTCTTAGGCTTAAATCTCAACAAAATTTAAGATATTTTGCAAATTTTCTCTTATTTTGATTTTTTCTAAAAATCTCAAGAATTCAACTCTTTTGCCAAAGCAGAAGACATTAACTCAGAGTCACGAAATTTTCCACAGTAATTCCTGTTAGTGAGTCATAAATTTTCCGCACTAAAGCTAAGTGCTCTGCAAAAATTCAATTTTTTTCGGCCCATCCTACTCCACAGTCCTTGTAAAAAAAAACAAGAATGCGAAGTTGGAACCAGATTGATTTTGGGTTAAAGGAGTCAGAGTCGGGAATTGAAAAGTAAAATTCCAAAAGTTTCCCTCCAAGTCTGCATTTCTGCCAAATCTGCGGAGTCAAAGTTGGAGGTGAAGTCAGGCTGATTTTCTGGAACAGTCGAAGTCAGGATCGATTGTCCTAAAATTCTAGGAGTCGGAGTCGGGTGTTCATTTTACTTTCTTTCTCACTCTGCAGTCCTGGCAAAAACATTTGCGCTTTGAATTCATTTCATTTCGATTCCGTATTGATTATCTCTGACGTGTCAATATTAATTCCACGGCAATATAATATTTCGATTTTCAGAAAAAACTTTTTTTTTTTTTGTATTTCCTGACGCTAAAGATTGAGAATGTATTCAGAATCAGCATCCATTTTTACAATTTTTCGGTGCAAAAATATAATTTTCCGCTTTATGTTAAAATTTTTTGAACTGTTAAAAAAAATATTTTTAAAATAGCGAAATGAAGAAAACCATTTCTAAACATGTTTTTCATCAAGAACTTTTTCCAACGAAGTTTATTTTAAGCAAATCTGCTTCTAAGTTCAGGATCTATATCTGTCTTAAGTTCCTCCTAGGCGCTAATGCTATGGTTTTTTTAACTGTTCAAAATTGAACTAAAATTATTCCAATAAAAAACATCTTTTCTACACATGTTCTTCATCAGAATCTTTTTTTCAGAAAAATTCGTTTGAAGCAAATTCGACTTTAAGTTCAGGATTTATATTTGCGTTAAATTTCCCCGTAGGCGCTGAACTGTTCAAAATCGAACGACATTATTCAAATCAAAGAGAACTTTTCTACACGTGTTTTTCATTAAACACTTTTCCCAGCAAAGTTTGTTTGAAGTAAATCCGTCTTTAGTTTTCGGATGTATGTTTACCTAAAATTCCCCCGTAGTAGTTATTACCCCGTATAGTTAAGTTTTTTTGAAATGTTCAAAATTGAGTAAAAATTTTGTCAAATCAAAAAGATTATCTCAGATAAATACATTATCGTCCACATTTCCACATTTAAATATAATTTGTATGTTTTTTTTCTTTTTAAAACCTGACGTGATTGAAATAAAGGGGTTAAAAATTTAGATTTATAGCACTTCGACATTATATAAAAACACTTTATTACTTTAAGTTTTTTAAATTCGCAGAATAGTGTTATTCCTAAAATCACGTCTAATTTGAGAATTTATTTATCAAAGTTTAAATTGAATATAGTTAAGAAATGCTTTACATTTTCATTTTTCTGCTTTGAAATAAATATATATTTTTAAATATATCACATTTTCATCAATAGTATTTTTATTCGACAGTACAATTGCATTTTCACTGAACAGGTAATTTATTTTGATGTTTAATTTAGTCATTATGGTAAATAAATAATGATTTTTTTTTAAAAAACAATTTCAACGATTTTTTAGTGTTCTTTGGTACTTAGTTACGATAAAATATCTCAAAAAACCTGATCACGTTGCTTCAAAGTTACATTTGTTAGAAACAGAGCGTAATCAAGTACAAAGCGTAGAGATTCAAAAAAAAAAGAAAAAAGAAAAAAGAGAGAGAGAGAGAGAGAATGTTTCACGAAAATAGAAAACCATGTTTCGAAACTTGTTGCAATCCTTGACTGCGAAAGCTTTGAATTTGGCAGAAACTAATTCAATCCTTTAGTTTTTTTCATTCACATTTCACTCTACCAACCAATGCAAGACTAGCATATACAGCAAAATTGAAATACATGCTGAACGTATTTCAAACTATCTGTAAAAACAGGAAGCAAAGCGCTCATCAAAACAATGCTGATTGATAAAAACGGCCATCACTTATCCTATAAATTTCAAAGGCCACCCAGTCCACGTATCTATTTCTATAGCAACCATCGAAATGGATGTCAATCCCTAAATCATCTGCCCCCATCTACCGTTTGCGTAACCGCTTGCGTGTTCTATCCACCTTGCCCATCGCTCTTCGATCAACATCTCTCTCCTCTTGCGTCGAGTGGTTTGGCAGATGAGAAAAAAAAAAGATAGAAGGTGCGTAAATTTCCCTTGTGGCAACGAGTCCCTGTCCATTGAGGACACACCCGTGGAACGACGTGTTCACACGCACGCGAACCTGCGTTTTTCTTGCTTTTAGCCCATAATTGCGCACATTGTTTGATGGACAAAGTGGATCAGGGTATTTAAAACGCTGCGTTGAAATAATTTAATGCGATGTGCATTATGTCATCATGTTAAATCTCCTTTTTAACGTAGTAGCATTTTAATGTATATAAATATTACTGTAAACGCACTAGTTTTCGCGAGCGCTTAAAATTTTTCGACTTTTGCAAATCCGCCGTCATTGCGAAAATTTAAGCCTTTGAGATAAAATTACAAACTTTTCAGATCGAGAAAATAAGTGCTATTACAGCATCCTGGAAAAAAATCTTTAAAACCGAAACAAACCACAATCTTCATGAAAGCAAATTCTGCATTATATCGCAAAAATCTGCAGAAAAAACAAACTTTAATGTACCGCATTCAGCAGAGCACGACGACAACATCTCAAGTCTCTACGACGACAACATATAAATCCGGTTTCATTGTAACATTATTGTCCTCGAAAAATGTTCAAAATTACTTAAACTGCTCTTTTCATTAAGACAAATTTTGCAAAGCATGGGAAAAATCTACCGAAAAATCAAACGGCAATGTATCGCATTCAGTAAAACAGTCTCTACTACGAGAACATATCATCTATCATCGTATCCTTACTTTCCTCGAAAAACGTTCAAAAACGGAATAAACCTCTGTCTGCATCTTATATATATATATATAAAAATGGAGTTTGGTAAATTTGTTCCCTAAGATCTCAGAAACTACCCGGCAGATTCGGCTGAAACTTTCACAGTTTGTTCAGTTTGGTACTGGGAAGGTTTATAGACCAGTTCGAAAAAAATCCGATTGATAGTTAGTTCCCTTTTTATTCCAATTTTAGTCCCAATTTTCGCATAAATGCCCCAATATGGGGGTGGAAAAAAACGTGCACATATTAACATTATAAGTCCATCGAAAGCGCCAATTTTTCTGTTGAAGATAGCATCTGTTCGAAGTTTCTAAGTTGTATAAAAAACGAGTTATGAGCTTTTTTGTTCCCTGTTCGAAGGCTTTCATCAACCCAAGTCATTATTTAGTGTGTCATCTCAACTCCCAAGAATTGTTGTATTGTTGAATATTTTTGCGTTTCGTCTGACTTTTGGAGGCTTTTCTCAAGTCAAATCTTAAAGTAACGTTTTTCCACAAGATTGGCTAAAAATAAATGGATTTGGCTGATCATTTTACTTTTAAACGGAACTTATGTATTAAAGGTTTATTATTATTATTTATGCTGATTGGACACTTGCTCACTATATCCAACCAACCAGCAGAAATATCGCCAGAATTTTTTCAGAAAGATTTCAGTAGCTGATGCATTTTGCAGTTTTTTCCACTGTCGCTGTTTTTGAGCCCAAAGACTATGTAATAATGTTTCTCAGCTTTCACCATATAAACAAAATATCGCCAATCAAAGAATCTTTAAAAAACTTTTTTTACTGTGTTAAATATTCCAGCAACTAAATTAGGCAAATCCATAAACAGCACAAAAACTTCCATTAATTTTTCTTTTTGCACGATTTCAAACAATCGCCAAATTTTACTACTTATTTTGGAAACATTTCGGATGAAACCGTTTAGCGCCATTTTTTTTGACCAAAAGTATCTCAGCATCTGGCAACAATATTTCTATAATAAAAATTAGTAAGGAGGGGGAGTATTATCGAAAGTGTCCCGAAATTATTCTCGCAAATTTGGTAAGATTTTTAACCGCACCAAGTGCCCACAAAAATTGAAATTTCCCAAAATAACTAAAGCAAGTGTAAGGGGAACACGAGCGGCTACATTTTTTAAAACAGTTCGTACATCAATAGCCATACAGAGAAGGTTTTAGATTTAAAAAAAAAGTACTAACAGATAAATCTTTTTAAACATGTAAAGTTTAATTTCATATTTCGGAAATTCTTTAAATTTGTGTATGCTTAAATGTCGTGCTTTCATTTCTAATTGAATACTATATTGTTCTTTATACTTATTGCTATTTTAGTTTAATGAGTAAGGAAGAAGCTCGATTTTTAATCACGTCAAAAAGGTTTGTTTTAAATTCTTTCGCTTAAAACAGAAAACAAGGGCAAATAATGGTTGTTTCTCATAATTATTACTGACCCAGGCAACGCCGGGTATTTTTGCTGGTTTAACCTAAACTTGCAAGAATCTGCAAAAAAAAAAAAAAAAAAAAAAAAACTTGGGAAACTGAGGTGGTGTATGTGTGTGTGTGTGTGTATAGGGGGGGGGGAATAAACACGGGAATTCCGTGGGACAAACCCGGAACTTAGGATAGTGTACGGAATTTTGAAGAACTAATCATGATTTTCCATGTTGGTATTAGACCTAAAATATTATATCGTCACCTCAGAGCAACAGTAAGATATCTAATCCCAGAAATAACACTACGATATCTTACTGTTGCTCTGAGGTGACGATATATCATAAGATTTGTTCAAATGTTGTTATTGCTAAACATTTTTATGAATTATCTCAAATAAACTGTTTTTTAAGTAAAATTATATAAAAGCTGAAAATATGCTTGATGGTTTTTTTTTTTTTGTGCTGAAAAATATGCTTATAACGCTGAATTTTATTATGAATGATATAACTTAGCTTTATATTGCTGTAAAATATAGTGAATATTCAAGTCAATCATTTTAATATTTAACTATAAACAAGTAAACAATTGCGATTAATGAAATTCATTTAACTGCAGGCTATATTGTCCGTCACATTTTATTCAGCATACAATTTAAGAAATGAAGTAAAATAATTTGCTAACAACAGCTTTTATTACAACAGTAAAAACATAAAAATTGAAATTATTAAGAAAAAATTAAAATCCAAAACAAAATTTGTGTTTTTTTTTTTACTACAAGAAAATTCTCCCTTTTCCCCTCTTGAAAAAAAAAAAAAAAAAAAACGGATTATTCCAAGGAATAAACCCGGTATTTTTCTTCAGTGATAAGACTAATTCTGAGTACTTTAAAAATTAATTGCTATTTATTGTCAAAAAGCTGCAAGTGCTACTCAAGCCACAGAATATTAAACCGCTTTGACATTCATTTATTAATTATTGTCAAATTATGAACAAAATAACAAAACTGAAATTACTTTTGTCCTCTTGAAGATATTATAGTCAGAGTTTGTCGTACTAAAGTGACGTGTTAACCAAATAAAGTAAAATTTCTAAATTTTAATTTCTAAACTACTAAACTTGGTAATTCTTCGAGACGAATACGAAGAATGCAAGTACAGTCTGAGTAAAATCTTTAAGGCCAGTAACTTTTTTTGAGAAATAGGACACATATTAAACTGAGGATCAAAACGTAATTTGAGTGATAATTATTAACCTTAAATACAAGTAAAAAAAGACAAAACAATTATTTGTAATTATTTCAATATCAGAAAATATTACAGATCAATACTTGAACCTGAGTGAAATCTTTAAGTCCAGCATAGAAAAAAGCATAGGAATAAAAAATAAAAACATTTAGAAGCTGATGTGGGAGTCATTTCTTCGAATGACTTTAAATATTCTTGTTTGCATAGCTGAAACTAGTTTTTAAAAAAATTCGAGATCTGGTTTATACAATTCATCTTTGATAGTAGGTTTCAGCTTTATTGATGAAGTAAAATGTCTCCCATTTGCATAAAGTCTTCTTGCTAAGTCGTCCCATAAGTTCTCAATTGGGTTGAAATCTGGAGACATAGCTTCCCATTTCAAAGTTTCAACGTTGTTGACTTGGAACCAGTTTTTTGTACTGTTACTCGAATGGATAGGTGCACTATATTGCTGATATTTCCTATTCTCTCCAGCAATAAGTTCAGCATTTGGTAAGAAATAACTCGCGAGGACATTTTAATATGCTCGTAAATTCATTTTACCCAAAACAAACGCAATCGAGCCATTGTAAGTAAAGCATCCCCAAGTCACGAAAGAGCCTCCACCTAATTGGCGCTTGAAGAATATTTCTTTTTCCCTTCGTAAACCATATCAATAGTACGTCCATCAGTCTGGTCCATCCAAATTCTTCTTATTTTCACCTGAAAAAATTATTTGCATACATTGTTTATCCCAGGTCATAACTTTCTGGCTAAAGTTAAAACGCTCTTTTTTGTGCCTATTCAGTAACTGAGGCTTAGCCAATTTTGTTGCATATATAAAACTTTCACACCTTTTTATTGTGTTATATATTGTTTTTTTGACAAACATTTAAGCCTCTCGCCTGAATAAGTTTCCTGGTTTAGTACTTTCCTGTTGATGTAAGTTTGCAAACTCTTTTTTCATCACGCGATGACAAAACTTTAGGTCTTCCCCCGGTGTTTTCCTTACCATAATTGTCCTTCAATCTTTATAAACTATTGACCACAGTCCTCGATCTTCCTATTTATTTTGCAATAGTACGGCTACTTATCCCAATTGAAGAAAAAGTTTCAATCTGCCCTCTTTCACGATCAGTTAACTTCTTACCTTTCGACATCTTCACAAAGAGCATCAAAACTTCGAAGAAATTAATGGAAAGTCTACAATTTGAAGGGTTTCCACAATCTCATTAACTACTGTGATATTTATTCCAGTGTATCTACATTTATTATTAAATAATTACTGGTGGCCTTAAAGTTGTTACTCAGGCTGAAATACTAAGTTTGAATATACTACTGTTTTTCTGGTAATTGCATACTTCAAAAAACTTGTCTGTTGCATTACTTCTTACAAATGAACATTAATAATTCAATAGTATTAAAATCCCTTTAATTTAATTTTATTTTTTTCACAAAAAAACTTACTAGCCTTAAAGTTTTTACTCAGGCTGTATAACAAAACATTGTGAACCAAACACAATTCTCATATTCTGCTTTAGATCAGCACCCAAATTGCACATAACCCAATGATTAATGGAAAGCGAATAATGGCCCCCGCACATCAACAAGTGATACACGTGTCCCCTGCAAACCGCAACCATCTTAAATGCTGGTGGCCCATAAATAACTGGTCAATGTGTTTGACCACTGAAGCTTACGAGCTCGATCTAAGGTGATTTAGATGGAGGAGTAAATGTTATTGGAAAGCTTTGTCCGTCTCGACGCAGCTTTGGAGATATTTGATCATGTATACTTCCACGGGGTTTATGGATGTACATTTATGTGGTAGATGTCGACATAAACTTTCGGTTATGATATTAAATGATAAAAGGTTAGGAACAAGTTGTGTTTAGTTTGTTAGAATACCAAGCGTTGTTAAGAGGGAAGAAGTAAGTTTTGTGAACTCAGCAGAGAAGTTTTATTTCTCGTGCGTTCGATGTATGAATATTTATTGTTTGAGAATCATTAAACATGACAACTGAAAGCGTTATTTTTGGTTTTAAATGATCGGTACTGTCGATTATTTTAGGAATATTGAAATGTTGCATGATCATCGAGATGTTACTTTTTCATTTATGACTTCAAAATGAATAGATGCCGTCAAAGGAATAGCAACATCATTTTCTGGAATTCTTTCATGATTTAATTGAGTTAGATGTCCGTGACACATGTATAGCTCCTTGACTTTTCGTAGATGTGGTTTTAGGCTAAAACCCTGGGTAAAACTTGTGGTTAATGTGTGCGGGCATTGTCTTATTGATGAAAAAATAAAATTGTACAAAAGATTCTACTTTGAATGTGCTAAAAGAAGACTATATTAAGACTTTTAATGAGATTATAGACAAAGATGCGGGATTAGTTTGGCTAATAAATATACATTTCAAATACGTTTAAGAAAACTTGTTATATGTTTTACAGGGTGAGTATGTTAAATAGTGAGAATAAGTCCACAGAAAATAATTTATTAGAGATATCACTACAAAACTTTAGTAGTCTTCAAAATATGCTTCTTGAGCATCAACACACTTCTGCAGGCGACGTTTCCACGCTTCGTGAGCTCCCTGGAAGTCATCAACCGAAACATCCTTCAGAGCATGCGTGCAAGCCCTTTTGACATCATCCAGGGTCCCGCGGTGGAGCCCTTTGAGGGCGGTTTTCACTTTGGGGAAGAGTGAAAAGTCTGCTGGGGCAAGGTCAGGGCTGTGGGGAGGCTGTGGAATTGCTACGATGCCATTTTTTGTCAAGTGCTCGGCAACCACGAAGCACGACTTTGGCGCAAATCTTCCTCATTCCAAGATCCTCACTGAGGATTTTGTGCACAATAATTTTATCCATTCCTAGCTGTTCTGTGATCATGCGATAAGCTTTCCCTGCCAAGCGCTTGCTGAATCATATCCAGCATTGGTGCACCCGATTTTCCAAAGCGAACGCAAAATTTGATTGCGTAACGCTCTTCAATGCTTTGTTGAATTTTGAACTTGCACACACTTTTTTTGAAAATGTCTACGCCACCTGAATCCTGCCTCAACCAAAGCCAGCAGGCGACTGTCGAGTGGAACGTTATCAAGGTCGAATTGCCAACTGGTGCCACCAGAGAAGATGCCACTGCCGACTTCGACCGGTCGGAGCGCCCTCTGACGTACAGCCGCGTCACGACAAAAATATTCTCATTACTTCATTAAAATACACACGTATGTACTTTCAACATTCAAAAATATCAATCGAGTACAACACTTTGATAAATGGGTGGGTCTGTGTTGGTATTGAAATTTCAAAAAATGGCATCAAACATAGAAAAATGTTGATTTTTTAGCTTCGATATATCTCTAGCAACCGACTGAACTAGAATTTTTAATTGTATTCAAAAGTAATAAAATATCAGCCGAAATAAAAAAAGGAAAAAAAATGATTTTTCACTGTTTTTAACCAAAGAAAAGTAAAAATTAAAATTTTTATAAGTTCTAGTTCAGTCGGTTGCTAGTGTGATGTGTGATGTCCTTAACATTTCAAAAAAAAAAAAAAAAAAACCTTAAGTGGCTCATTTTTAGCCTACTTTTCCAGTAAAAGTCAGAAAAAGAAGAAAAAAGCCTAAAAGAAGGATTAATGCATCTGAAAAATATTGCCGAAAAACAAAAAAAAAAATCAAAAATAAGTAAAATAATTTTAAAAATATTGAAAAATTAAAAATTGGAAAGTAGGGTATTGAGATGGGTGAAAATGTCTGTCGGTCTATCTGTCTGTCCCCCCCCCCCAATAACTTTTGAATGAATAGTCCGATTCGAACAAATTTTTTTTTGTTCGAAAGATCTCGCCGAGGACACCTCATTCCCATATTTCACTTTTTGATTTGAACTATTTTTGTTCAATTTTGAACAGTTCAAAAAAAACTTAACATTAGCGCCTACGGGGAAATTCAAGACAATTCCGAACTGTGAGGCGAATTTGCTTCAAACAAACTTTGTAGGAAAAAAATTTTGATGAAAAACTTGTATATAAATTATCTTTTTGATTTTAACAATTTTCCGTTCAATTTTGAACCGTTCAAATCTCTTAACATTAGCGCCTACGGGGAAACTGAAAGTCAATGTAGATTCCGTACTTGAAGGCGGATTTACTTCAAACAAATTTTGTTGGAAATAGCTGTTGACGCCAAACTCCAGACTCCGACTACGAGAATTTAGGTGAACCTGACTCCGACTCTGACTCCTGTGCCCGACAATAAATCGGACTCCGACTCCCCGACTTCGACTCTGACTTCGTAGCTTTGGCAAACATTTATACACGGAGGACAAATGACTGACTCCGATTCTTGGATATTCGACTCCGACACTTTTATCCTAAAATGAGATTGACTCCGACTCCGCTGCTGTAGTTTTAACTATGAAATAATTATTGTTAATATGACTTGTTTTTATTTTCACGCTAAAGTTTTAATTTAGGCATTCAGATTTCGGCGAATAAACTCGAAGTCATTTATGTTATTCGCAACTCCAACGAACTATAGGGGGCACTGCAGTCACTGTCTAATGGCTGACGAAGAAACTAAACAAACGCACGCCGTAGCGTAGAAAATGCTAATAAGCCTAGTAATTTTTGTTTGTATGCATGACTTTTTTGTTTTATTCTTTTTAAATTAATTTTCAAAGTCTTGTGGATATTTTGGCCCATGCAAAAAGAAATGAGAATTCAAGAAGCATTACTAAACATTAGAAATTAATACAAATTCCGTAGTTCGTAGTTGTAAGCAGCCATTTTCACGATGTTGAATTCTAAATTTATCAATTCTTGATGAAATTACGTTTTTTTTGTAGCCATATTAACACTATAAATATTTCATGTAAATAAACCTTTTTTTTTATCAGTGTTATCAAAAGAGGAAGATGAAAGTTCTTTGTTTTATTTGGTTAGCGCTAATTGTTTTACATTCGGTTTCGTATGTTTCTAATTTCTGAATTATGATTTAATTCTGTTATGCATCATCAATAAAATTCTCACGGATACATGGCGGTAGTTTTCTTTTTAATTGATCTTCCATTATTTCTTGAAACTTATCGAATTCTGTTATCTTTCTACCATTTTAATCCACACATGATAAAAAATAAAAATGGTTTACAACTGACATGCAAAATTTTGCCAAGCAAGTGTTCTTTGCTCGCACAATACTAAAACTGTAACCCTAAACTATAATCGCACTACTTTGGCGATGAAAATTCTCAGCGTTAAACATTTTTCATTCCGTTCTACGATAATACTGCATAATATCCTTCTTTTGAGCTTAAGATTAAGAGAAAAAACAAAACCATATTCTTACAAATTCACACAAAACAATAAAAAAATTTACCTTGTAGAAAGGTATCCTCTTCCAAAATAAAAAAATGCTTCGAATAGACTTGCAGATGCGAAGTTTGTTAATCCAGAGTTTTCATGTGCTTAGGATTTCACGCCATTTACGACAGTCAACTCACTTTTTAGAGGGAAATAATAAAGAATAATATTATTTTGAGGAGCTCGAGAATAACATTAAGGGACAAAACACTTTCTATTTCTGAAAGCAATCCAAGACACATCGAATGCGTTAATAAATACTCATAACAAACTGCCTATGTTTACGTCAACAAACACACATGGAACGCAATGTTTGAGTTTTTTCTGCAGTTATGTAAATCACCGCAAGTTAGCGTATGCGAGCGCTGGAGTTGCGAATAGATATGCGCAGACGATTTTTTTTTTTTTTTTTTGACAATGAAATTTTTTCCTTAAGTTGACATTTTATTGTTTTTATTTATTTTGGTAAGTGCATTAATTCGTTTAAAAAATTATTTTTGGCAACAGGGGAAAAAGAAGCGATTTTTTTTGTTTTTTGTTATGATGTATTTATTTTAATGAACTTATTACAATTTTTTTCATTTTGAAAGCTGTTAAAAATTTTTTTAATGGAAAGAAGTGTATTAGTTGCTTTGTTTAAAAAGAGCTGCTATTTTATTTGTTCGGTTTTTTTTAAGAAAAGTAAAGAATATTTTATTCCTAGAAATTAGCTTAAAATAGTAAAAAAATATGTTTGAAAAAATTTGCGATTTTAGCTATTTTTGAGAATATTGATCAGGTACTAGAAAGTAGTATGGGTATACGGGAAAGTAGGCTTGTCTAGTTCTAGACAGAACTTCTTGTTAAATTCTCAATAACAGCACAAACCTACCTACTGATCGAGGCGTTGTATTCAAATGGCATTTTTAAATGAAACAAATGTTTAAAACATTATAAATTAATACAATGTAATCTCAAGAGTTTATTTCGCATAACTAACTTATTTTACACAACTAACTTATTTTACACCAATACCTACAATAGCAAATTAATATTTTATTTCACTTTACGGTATTAAAAAATATATTTTTCTACGCTGTCATTTATTCAAAGGCCGTAGCCAGGTCTCTATGTTAAATCTGCCCTTGCGGCTTTTTTGACTAGCACTTACGGGATCATTTTGCTGTCAAACAAAACAAATTTAGCTAAATTTTCAGCTCTTTATCTCAAACAACCTTCGAGTTTTCAAAAAAAAAAAAAAGAAAAGAAAACTGTTTCTTGGATTTTAAATTTGATCAAAGTAAAATTCAAAGTTAATGAATGGTAATTTTTTCTCTTATTCTTAGGAATAATGTACATTAAAAATTATGACTCAAACAATTTTTCAACGAAAAGCTGATTTTTTGCGACGGAAATAAAATTTAAATATTTTTTTCAATGTTTTTCTGCAAAGTGTCGCTCACCAAATTTTGCCAGAAAATGTCTTTTATACTGATTTACACTCAGGAATTTTTTCAAATATTTTGAAATAGTGGAACAATTAGAAAAAAAAAATTATATTCATAATTTTGAGTTTAAAAAATTTAAATATTACTTATTGCCAAAAAATTCATTTGAACAAAATCAGCAAAAAATCTTCTGCTAAGCAAAAAATAATAATAAAAAAAAATATTTGGAAAATACTATTTTACCAATGAATAAACCATAAAAAAACCTAAGACATATCCTTCATAAAGTTATTAGGAATTTTAAAGAAAATTATTAAAGAGTTTTTCATTAACATTATTCAATGCTAAATCTATATAAATAAAACAGAGAATATACATGTGTGTATGTGTATGTTCCCTATACAAATCCACAGTTTACGTCGAATCTAGACCAAATTTGACAGGGAGGTACCTGGACACCCGAGAAGGAAAGTAGGGGGGTTTTCGAACGCCAAAAGAGAACCGAACCGTTCGAGCTTTAATTTTAGGACCCGAAAATGGCATTAAATGGCTCTTTCTACCCGAAATAATTATCTGATTTCTTTGATTCTGGTCCCATTCGAAAGCCCGCGAAAACCACCCATAGAGTTCCTTCATTTCCTTCGAATTTCAAAGGAAAAAAAAAAAGGCTGCAAAATCATCGGGAAAAAAAATCAAAAACCACTGCTAAGCCTAATGGAACAGAAATTTTCATAGACTAATAATAAGAGTAGACCGAGCTATGGCAACCCTTTTGCTGCTCATAAACCGAACCATGTGACTGGTGGATATCCTAGCAACAGCGGGCGTTAATCGTAGCAGACGATCAACGCCAGCGCGAAATAAAATAAATAGAATTTATGGAACACGGAAGAATGATCTTTTATGGATTTCGATTTGTAAATTTGTTATTCTAAGTTGTAAATATTTTGTTAATATAGTGAGTTTTTCGTTTAGATAGTATTGTGCATTTTCTTTAGTCAATTTCAATAACTCTCTAAGCAATAAAAGATGCAAGCGACCAAGAAGAATCAGCAAACGTAAGATTTTTACCTACAGTTTCAATTTAAGATACCGATTAGTACATTTTTGCGTTAACGCAAAACGTTTACGCCATTTCGTTCACGCCAACGCAGCAGCTCCAAATGAAATAAAAGTTACCGAAAACTGATCAAAAACTATTACTAATGTCAAAATAATGCATAACTAAAAGAAAAACAGTTCAATCTCTGCGCCTGGAAGTTTTTTTTAATGAAAACACATTGTCGTAAAATACATGTCGAATGCCAAACTGTAGATAATGCTGCCATCTAGCAACTATGCTGCCAAAGTCTTCGCCAAGTCCTTCCACTAGTCACATGATACATCTATGAACCAATTTTCTTCATCAGCAAGAATGAGAAAGCTCGGTCTACTCTTATTATTAGTCTATGGAAATTTTAAATCGGAAAATTATCTTTTGCGCGATCTCATTTTAAATTAGCGTTCAGAAGGTTGCCACTTTTTTTTCTTGGTTGTGACTAAATAAAATGTTGTTTTTGTTTTGAGATAAAAATTTCCCCTTTTGATTATTATTTGGCGATTTATCTCCTTTTTTTTTTTTTTTTTTTTTTTTTTTTTTTTTTTTTTTTTTTTTTTTTTTTTGGTACCACCAGCAGAAGATAATTAGGAAAGTTGCGTTTAATTTTTTTTTTTTTTTTTTTTTTTGTACCACCAGCAGAAGATAATTAGGAAAGTTGCGTTTAATTTGTTCGGGAATTTTTTATTTGATTAGACGGTTTTTTTCTTTAAAACTGATTGTTTGGACGGGAAATTTTAATTTTTTTTCTCTCAAATTGAAACCTGATTGTTGAACATGCGTCACTTGACATAACGTTTATTTTCGAGGTTGACCGTGCAAAGCCGGGCAATGCAACTAGTTGTACATAAAGACGAGAACATAATTTGTCCCCGCTATTTTGAATAATTTTTCAGTCTGGATCCGATAAAGACAAAAATTTCGAATATTAAAGTAACTTTTTTAACACCGCTTAACATATGTTTTTTAAATAATTGACATTAGATATAATAATTTTCAACAATTTATGATGATTTTTTTAAAGTAATTTTAGTCTTTGTCATTGTTTTTTTTATCACAATGACATAGACTTTTTCATCAATCAACAGACGACTCAATATTTCGGCAGGCTTTACTCTTTTTGCGAAATATCAAACATGAGACAGAATATATATGATCGCAGCAAGGTGTGAGCAATATCAGACAGTGCTCCTACCATTAGCACAGTCAAAACAATATCCAGTAATTCCTGTAATGTCATTCTTATTTGTCTGATAATCAAGAAAGCAACGATATGTTTTTGACTTAATATGTCGCCATTTCACTTCAAGTTTTATAATATTAGGTGTGATTTTGACATAGTGGAGTTTAATCGTTGCATCTGCATCCATCATCTCAGCTAAATATGATACACCTAGAGACATTTGATTTTGACATATATTTTCTGTCTCATGCTCGATATTTGGCAAAAATAGTAAAACCTGCCGAAATATTGAGACGCCTGTTCATTGATGAAAGTTAATGTCATTGTGAATGAAGACTGTGACAAAGACTAACCTTACTTAAAAACTCATCATAAATTGTTGAAAATTATTATATTAATGTCAGTTATTAAAAAAAATATGTTAAACGTTGTAAAAAAGTTACTTCAATGTTCGAAATTTTTATCTTTATTGGATACAGACTGAAAAATTGTTCAAAATATCGTGAACAAATTATATTCTCGTCTTTATGCACAATTTAGTATGAAATAATGTTTATTTAAAAACTCTTTCATAGTTTTTTTTTACATTCCTAATAACTTCATGACGGATATGTATTAGTTTCATTTATGGTTTTTTCATTGATAAGATAGTAATTTCGAAATTTTTTTATCTTTAATTTTTAAATTTTCTTTTTTACTTAGCAGACAATTTTTTACTGACTTTATTCAAATGAATCTTTTGGCAATAAAATTATTTAAATTTGTTCAAACGCAAAATTATCAAAATAAAAATTACTTTTTAATTTTTTCGTATTGTTTCACCATCCCAAAAAGTTTGAAAGAAACCCTGAGGGTAGAAGAGTATGAAAGACTTTTTGACAAAATTTAGTGAGTGACATTTTTCAGAAAAACATTGAAAAAAATATATATTAAAATTTTATTTCCGTCCCAAAAAATCGGCTTTTCGTTTCAGAATTATGACTCAAATAATTTTTCATGTATTTTATTCCTAAGAATAAGGGAAAAAATTACCATTCATTAATTTTGGAAAAAAAATAAAATAAAATCCAAAAAACAGGGTTTTTTTTTTTTTTTGAAAAACTCGAAGGTCGATTGAGATAAAGAGCTGAAATTTTGGCTAAATTATTTTTATTCGACACTAAAATGATCCCCCAAGTGCGAGTCGAAAAAGCCGCAAAGGCAGATTTAACATAGAAACCCGGCTACGGCCTGTATGCCGCATGTGTGAATTTTTATCAAAGTGAAAGATGACGGCCTTAAATTTGTCTGTGATTACGCCAACAAGTAAAATAGTTTCACCGTTTTTCGTTTTGGGGTCGTCTACAAATAGTGTCTCACCTTCAAGGGGAAGGAAAATCGTGAAATTGTGAGTATGTAGCAAAAAGGGGAGGGAGATGAGTCAACGAAGTGTGAATGACACATTATGGTTGATATAAACATTTTGTAACGATATGTTTATGTAATACAGCCTAACATGTGACGAGGATTGGGGAGGGTAAAGAGAGTTTTGACCCTTTGTGACAAAGGTGGAAGGGGGGGGGGGCAAATATATTTTCGAAAAATGTAGTATCATTTAATGCTAGCCCCTTCGCAATTTTCCGTTGCAAGCAATTTTTCCAGTAATGTGGAGATCGTGTGGTACAACCTAAGGCCACTAAAAGGTGTGGTAAAGTGGAGAAAAGTGTATGGGGATTTTTTTTTCTTTTTGGATTGTTAAAAAAAAAATTTATACATGTACACTAAAACTTCGTGTTAGTTTATAAGATCTATCTTCTTTTTATTCTAAAAAGTTGAAGGTAATTCCCGAACAATAAAACTAAAATACATAAAATACACCGCCAGCTCAGTCATTTCATCCGAGGACTTCAGTTTCAGAGAAAACCGTCTATCTGATACATTTTCATCCATTATTTTTCACTGAAGTCAATGGATGCTGTAACGAGCAATGTGATATTGACTTGCAATTTTCAAGTTTGTATTTAAAAGTAATAACTATGATTCATCCAACCGAAGCCTATGTTAAAAAATACATATACAAACGTGAAAATTGAAATATTTTCTTTGTTACTTCCTTGAATCTGTTGATAATGTCCCTTTTTAAAAAATTCTTTTAACAAAGGGAATCAACTAAACGCTGACGCAAAATAATTGTAGCAGAAAATTTTGCGGTACGAGTTCTTACACAGACTGGACAAGATAGCTCCATTAACAAATTTTTTTTTCTGTTGGAAAAAAAAAAAAAAACGTTTAGAAAGAACAGCTCAGCAATATCTGATTTACTGTTTTGCAGTGGCGACATCTGTCGAGGAGATGTCAACGTTTTCTATCTCTTAAATTAAAGGAAATAGAACATTTGGTAGTAAAAAACTAAAAGGGGGAAAAAAAGAAAAGAAACAGATCTGTAAAAGAAGCGTAAAATGCTTTACACAGTAAATTAATCCCACAAAGAAAATATTCCCAGAAAGCAAAAATTAATAGAACAAATTTCATTTCACTTACCTAAGTGAAATGAAATTTGTTTCGTTTTCATGTAAAAAATATGTTTGTTTTTACCTAAAAACAATCATTTTTTTAAACGATAGGAAATTAATGCAGCTAAATATTGATAGCTAAATAAGTAACTTAAACAGTTTGAATACAAAATAATCAGTGATAAGTTTTTTGTTCAAGTACTTAAATTCAAACAAAGAAAATCCTCATATATATAACAGCCAATGATCGAGTAACCTGCGAATTTCAACAATGAAACTCGCGTCACAGCGTGATAATTCTGTTTTGGTAATGTTCAACATGCAGGGAAAGGCTTCATCGTGACAAGGCTGAACTCGATCTGGTAACTTAACTTTTTTACTGGTGACTGTCATTTCAGGGGAATAAAGAAACGAAAAAATGGTCAACAATGAACCTCTACCTACTGGAGTTTAGGGTTAATCCTCTGGAGTGAGGGTTACAATTTCAACCATCAAAATATCACCAAACAGACAATGGCTTCGTTCAAATGTAGAAGCAATTTCCACCCGTCATACCTTGACGGGCGACTTTCTGCTGTGAATAATAGTTTAATACCCAAGTATGAATTATACAGTAATACCTATTTCAATATTTAGCAGTTACTTACCGCCCCTAAGCCATGGCTCTGCCTCCAGCTCGGTTATTTATTAATTCAGACTGATGAGTTCTAATAAAAACGAAATTGCAATCTCTGCATGTAATAACCGGGCTGTTTGGTATATTACATGCATTGCATCTATTTCAGTATTCACACTGTTGAGGCAATTTCCAATAACTATATATTTTCTTGCATGACAGAGAAATTTCTATTATCATTACCATCAGTTTTTATTATTTTTATCATTAATTAGACTACACAACAAAAAGAACTTTTTGTCTGCATCCTGGTTTTGAAAAGTAATTCCTACTAATTTTGGGTCGAGCAAAACGGCACCAGCAACAGACAAGGGTCCAGTAACAGACAGTCGTAAGTTTGGATTTAAATATAATAAGAATTTTAGGCGGGTAAAACTGATGTTGCTGCGGCCCGTGAATACGGTGCAACCATTTAGTGTTTTCAGCGTGAATTTTATGAGCCAGTTGGTATTTACAAGGCAGTGGTGGAAGTTTATGAACAGTCGCCACGTGGTCAGCCGTTGTTTTATGTTCAGTTGAATTTAATAAGGTTTTAGATCTAAAAATAAAGAACTTTCGCACATTTTGAAGAGAAAATTGAAATTTGGTCCATTACTCATTCTTTCCTCTTCCTATCTGTTACTGAATGGTTTCAGAAATTTCGACGTCTGTTACTGGAGGTCGGACCTTTTTTTTTGAAATTGAGCAAATAACAATAGAATTAACTAGTTCAGAGGATCCAGAAGCAGCCAAACGTTAGAGGAGATGTAGTTGCATGATAGAAAAATAGTTTTAAAAGTCCAAATGCATTAAAAGGCTCAGAAAATTGAGTTAACCTGGGAGCTATTTCTTAAGCAAGACTGTTTCTGGTGTCGTCCTCCTACGTCCTGTTTCATTTAATATGTTTTTTTTTCTTTTTTTTAGGATAGCAGTGGTTCTGTTTGGCCTACTACTGTAAATGCTTTATTTTCGTTTGCTTCTTGTACGTCAGGGAAGGATCCTCTCTTTTAATTGTTCAGCGTATTTTGGCGAGTTTGAGTTCAGTCCAATGATTCTGGTAATTGCGCTTCATCATAGATATATCTTGATGAAACCTTTTCCCATGCTTATCTCTCGACACCACTTTGTAAGCAAAATATCCTGGTGGAAGTGAACGAAATCGAGTTTCAGAGACATATTTCATCAATGATCATAGAACTTCTACAGGGTTTTTTGGATCAACTCTTTTTAGCTCCCGTCCTCTCTGCTACCTAGAAATACTTGTAATACACAATGTTGGACCTTTTCTGCTGCACAGCTTTTAATAACAGCTAATATTAAGAACTTTGTACACAAAAATTGAACGAATCTACTTTAAATTATTAATCTATTTTATACACATGTACTGTACATTTGTGTTTTATACACTATGATATTTTCAATGTCAGTTCACCTAATTTATTATTCAAAATTAAAAATTCAAACAAAAGAGGCAATTTTCATATGCTGATTTTCATACGCATGAAAGTTTTAATATTAATCTAGAATGAGTAATTACAAAAAGTTTGGATTTAAAAATTAGAAAAAAAAAGTTTTTAAACGTTACTAAAACTGTTAGTGGTAATCAATCGTCATTTCTGTATTTTCTGAGTGACTTCTTAACAAAAATAAAATTATTTAATGAAAAGCTTTTATACCTATGTTCAGGTTTAAATCGTTTAGTGCTTACCTGAAAAAAAAAACTCTAAACACGAGTCCCTGAATGGCACTAGGTATTGTCTCATGATTAATAAACTTTTGATTAATGACATTAATTGCTTAAAATTATATTTCTGGTAAAAAAAATTCCCATATTAGTATGCAATAAGTCAAGTGTATTCAAATAAGATAACAAAAATTTTCCTGTATTAACTTTCTTTTTTATTGCTGATTAATCCCTAAATTCAGCTGTTCATTGTATTTTATTATTCATGATCTAATTTTCAATCGCTACTTTCACTGCGGGGGGGGGGGGGGGGGGGGGGAAGTACAGTGAAAATACGAGGAAGGGTTCTTGTCCTCCTCATATCATAACATAACAATAGGAATAATAACGTATTTTAAGAATTTTCATAATAAAGCTCCACTTCGACTTAAACTAAAAATAAAGATCTGCATTCAAACCATATTCTGAAATATATGAAATAGTGTCGCTAGCTTTTATAATACAGTAAAACCTGTGAAGTTGACCACCTGTCTAAGTTGACCACTTTTTTCAGGCACAGAATCAGCCCTTATCATATAAATCAAACTTTGTAAGTTGACCACCTGTTTAAGTTGACCACTAAAGTAGTGCACGGCAAGTGGTCAACTTACACAAGTTTCACTGTAGTAATTCAGCAAAAAAGTATCTTAGTGCAAGGCAAAAGAGCACTATGCTAACAATCCATTTAAAAAATAAAAAAAAAGGGAAAAAAATAATAATACATGCCAACAACTTTAAAGAATAGATTTAATTAAACACACACACGCACAAATGAACGCATGGAATAAATATGATCCCAGAAATTGTAGTAAAACATAATCCTAAGATATCGAATGAAATGTTTGAGAGCAATTTCAGACTTTATGAAGTGGAGCTTATATACGGCAAAGTTCGGAATATGCAACCTCAGTCCAATAAAGCCTGATTTTTATACTCAATCAAGTTCAATTTTGTAAGGAGAAGAGCGATCATTGCCTTCAAATTTATTGCTTCCCATATCAGTGGGTCAGTTAAGAGAAAATGGGCATTTCGGAACATAAAGATTCTCCAAAGTTGGCGACTTATCGCCAATTTTCGCTCTCAAGGACTCCGATCTTAAGCCACCAGGTTTCTCAATAATATAATTTTTTTTAAACACTCAATATTTTTTTTAAATTTATGACATTAAGTAAATCTTTCAACACTTAACACCCGCATCAGTAGTTGGCACTGCTCTACTAGTAGAAACATATAAAGAAAAAATAAAGTAACAAGAGAAATTATAGAATATTGTAAATAAATACATCCTTGTTGCATTACTAAAAAAGTTAGAATAATAATAAATTTCCCTCCTGTTTTTAAATGAAACGAAGGCTTATTATTGAATATTTACCAAAACCATCAATTGATGACTAGAAAATTACTGCTCGAGCAACTAAAAAATGATGAAAACAAGTCAAATTTCTCTGTTTTGCTTTAAAAAAAAAAGGAAAAGAAAAAAAAATAACCATTAATTTTCCCTCTTGTTTTTAAATAAAATGAGGACTTAGGATTGTGAATTTGAATAAAAAACATCCCTTGGAGACTAAAAATAGCTGCTCCGACAACTAGAAAATGATATAAAGAGTCATTACCTTGATGGTTTGTTTAATAATATATGTAGAGAAAAGGTGGCATATGCGAACATTTTTTTTTCTTCATTTCTTTATTTTTAAAAAAATATTGCCAATTTCTCAGCGCAAAAATGTCCCCATGATTAATTAGTCTTTTCTTTGTATCATAGATATTTTTTAATTTAAAAAATCTATATTCCATTACTATGTGGTATTTTTAAAAAATGTGTTCAGTTGTTCATATGTGCACCTAAAAGGTGCACATATGAACAGGACTCCATAGCCCTGCTTATAACACTACATAGTACAAATAAGTTTTTGCTGTGTAAAGATTATTCTAATCATATATTGCTTTTAAGCATCGTACAGAGTTTGATAATGTATTTTAAACTGATTTTAAACTTCAGTTTTAGACTAAATGAAAATATGTTGCGCCATTTTTATTTCCTGTAAGTATAAGGAGTGCTCAAATGAAAAGGTTCCAAACGATACAATGGGTCTAAATGAAGACTTATTCAAAGTATGCACCATAGGCCTGAGCATAACGATCCCACTGATTTAACTAACCAAAGGATTCCTTATCCCCAAAATTTCTGTGGCCGTGACGAGACCCAATCCTTCACAGTGTCCCCGACTTCGTCGTCCGAGTCGAAGCGCTTCCCTTTCAGATGTTTTTTCAGCAAACCACACTCATAGAAATCACAGGGCGACATGTCCGGGCTGTAGGGCGGATGATCAAGCTTGACTTGAACTTGTTCAATGCCACCTGGGTGACCCTGGAGACGTTATCATGGAGTATAACCATACCCTTCGTGAGCAGCCATGATCTTTTGTTCTTGGTGAACCTGCGTAGGATTTGGAGTGTCTCACAATACACATCGGAGGTAATGTTTCTCCTGTGCTCAAGGAATTCTACAAGAATCCTATTTCGCACGTCGAAAAAGATGGTCAATTACAAGACGCCCTTCGTAAGAGCCTCTGATATTTCCTGCGCATGCGAGCGTCCGCGCAAGTTCTGATCCGCGCTTGATACTCCAATCGCATCCCTAGATGTCTGGCTACGTTCTTCCATAGCGGCGCACAGTGGAACAAAAACGTCAAAAAGCGCTTAAAAATGTTTTTAAACCTCTCTCGCCTCTTTGTTTACACAGGCATGTTAATATGGAGTTTTTTCGATTTGTTTGGGCTCAGGCTCCAAAGTTCGCAGGTTTCCTTTTCTAATTCCTTTTCAGGGTCTTTCTACAGGCCATTAATGACTCATTAATATTAATTTCTAAGAGGACATAAGAGGACATTTTTTGTAGAGTGCTTTAAAAAAAAATAACCTTGAATTCCCAAGTTTTTGGTGTTGATCAAAACCGATTTTCGGTTTGAGAATTCGATTCCCCAATTTTTTCGTCCTATTACTATCGTTGGACACGAGAAAAATTAAATATTCCCGCCTTTAATAAGAAAAAAAATAATGACTACTTAAAAGCAATTTTTGTAAGTTCCGCATTTATGGTTCTTCAACTTTCTAAAGGCTCCCTTCATCTTTGTAGTGGACGAAGAGCTCTAAAATTCCAGTTCTGATTGCCTAAGATTTAAGCATGTCAAAATTTATTAATCCTCAGTTGGTTTAATATAGGAAAAAACTCCCATTTATAAGCACTTTTTTGTGTTTTCGCCCCACTGTGCGGCGTATGAAAATACGTTAACGGTTATGTAGTTGTGACGTTTGGTACCTGTTCATTTGAAGACCCCTTACATTATATAACACATAATTGTAGACAAACTCTTAAGTAACAAAAGAAGTTAAAAATAAAAATAATAAAAATAAATACATACATATTAAATAATAATAGTAATAATGGCAATAATAAGTAACACATTTACAATATGATTATAGAAAAAGAATAATTATAAATATTTACTCATTTTTGAACACTCATAATATCCAACACTAATATAACTACTACGGCCGGGATATGAGAACTATTTACATGTGCCCTTAGATGTTGTGTTCACAAGTTTCTAATCATCCGATTTAGAACTAACTTGCAAAAAAAGAGAAAGCCCAATTTAAGGGGGGGGGAGGGAATTAATATTGTCATAAATTTACTTAAATGTTCATATGATGGTTTTCAATTACTAAGTTCAGCTTTATAGTTGTTTAAAATATATTTTCATGAGAACAAGGACCAATAAAATTGCTCACAACATCTGATAAAACAAAGAAGTTGCCACCACAGAAACATGAAATGGCTCATTGTTCTAAAAGTTTGGCCAAGAAGTAGGACTGGTATGCTATTACTTGAGAATTTTTCAAGATTTTTTCTTGAAGTTATCATAGTAAAACACTCCATGGTCACATGTGTTCCCTTTCAAATACACGTCTCTCTTGTCTCCAAGTAAAATAAAGGCTTGAGATTAAATTTTAATCAAAAGCATTCTTTGGCGACTAAAAATTAGCTGCACGGCCAGCTAGAAAATGATGCACAAAACTAAATGTCCTAGATGCTCTGTCAAAAAAAAAAAAAGTCCTGTGTTTTTCTTTACTAATAATAAAGCTGAAAGTCTTTCTATCCGGAGGATGTCTGGATGTCTGGATGTCTGTAGGATGTCTGTGACGCGCATAGCGCCTAGACCGTTCGGCCGATTTTCAGGAAATTTGGCACAAAGTTAGTATGTAGCATGGGGGTGTGCACCTCGAAGCGATTTTTCGAAAATTCGATTTTGTTCTTTTTCTATTCCAATTTTAAGCCCATTTTTCACAGAAATTTAATAAAATGGGAAAGAATTTGTTCTGAAAATTACCTTTCTTTTCTTTACTTCTTTATCTTTCTTCTTTTCTTTTCTTCTTTACTAATAATAAAGCTGAAAGTCTCTCTGTCCGGAGGATGTCTGGATGTCTGTAGGATGTTTGTAGGATGTCTGTGACACGCATAGCGCCTAAACCGTTCGGCCGATTTTCATGAAATTTGGCACAAAGTTAGTATGTAGCATGGGGGTTTGCACCTCGAAGTGATTTTTCGAAAATTCGATGTGGTTCTTTTTCTATTCCAATTTTAAGGAAAAAAAATATCATAAGATGGACGAGTAAATTACGAAATTTTCATAACGTGGAACCGTAACATTGGCAGAAGCCAATTGGCGAGATACGAAATTATCATAACGTGGAACCGTAAGATGGGTACAAGCCAACTGGCGAGAAAATTCACAGTACATTATTTGTAAATATACAGGCGAACCAAAAGACCTTTTGATTTTTCTATTACGGGCAAAGCCGTGCGGGTATCACTAGTATAAAATAAAGGCGTAGGATTAAATTTCAATACAAAACATTCCCTTGCCAACCAAAAAAATATGTCCGGACGACTAGAAAAAAGTCAAATTAACTTGATAGGTACTTTGCTTTCAATTTTTTTTTTCATAAAATAATTTAATTTTTTATTATATACAAGAAAATCGCTCGTCAAGGTATGATGAGTGAAAATTGCTTCTACATTTGAATGAAACAGTTGCCTGTATGGGGATATTTTGATAGTTGAAATTTTAACCCTCACTCCAGTGGGTTAACTCTAAAGCCCAGTAGATAGCGTTCATTGTTGACGACTCTTTCGTTTCTTCATTCCCCTGAAATGACAGTCTTACCAGCAAAACAGTTAAGTTACCAGATCGAGTTTAGCCTTGTCACAATAAAGCATTTCCCTGCATAACCAAACATTACCAAAACATATTATCAAACTATCACGCGCGAGTTTCATTGTACATGACATCAGGAGCGTTACTCGGTCATTGGTTATGATATATATGAGGATAATATATGATTATATATCTTTACTATAGAATATTGTATGCAATTAATATCTCAGGATTATATTTCAATCAAAAGCATCATTTGGTGACAAAAAAAAGTTGTTCGGAAGGAAGTCAATATAGTTTTTTTCGATTTAAAAAAAAAATACCGCTTTACTGTTCCTTTTCAGAACAAGGATTACATTCTAGTCTACTTTCGAGTTGAATAACTAAATAATTGAATAAAATAAACTCCTTTGATACATTGTTAGAAAATTAAACAAATACTTTTTCAATCCTCTTTTAAGTGAAATAAATTCTCAAGTTTAAATTTCAATCAAAATCAAGCCTTGGCGACTAAAAAACAGCTCTTTTTTCGCGGCCATCGGCAACCCCTGCGTCGTCCGACCGGCTGGCTGCATCAACACAATCAAGCCTGTTATTACTTACGGGCTCATCGGATGTCGTTGGTAATGGCCCTCAGGAATGCCCGCCACCGCAAGCATTCCAATAACTCTGGCCTCTTTTAATCCCTGCCTAATGACCGGACCCTTTTTTTAATAACACACCGAGAGCTCTGGAATCTCGGATCCGCGATAAATGACGTCATTAGGCGACGTCATCAAAACGCTGATTTTCTTCTTCCTCGCATTTTTCCCCAAAGATTTTTATCCTTTAATTTTTTCCTCTCATACTTATCCAGGATTTTTTCCCTTCCAGGATATGGGCTATTCCGCTTTTTAATCAAAAGGTATAATTTTATCTTTCCTTCACAGTTTAGGATGTTATGGAAATCTTAGATTTTTTTGGTATTGTGATTTCTTTTTCATGTGTCGTTTGCACCGTTTTGTGCTAAATTGAAGCGATTACATCCGAGAAATTGAACAGATAAATTTAATAATAGATAAATTTATATTCAAACTCCCTTAAAAGAGTGCTGATTATATAAGTAAAGAGCACGAATAGTTTTCTTTACCTCATCTTTTATTTTATTCAATTATTTAGTTGTTCAACTCGGAAGTAGACTAGAATGAAATCCTAGTTCTAAAAAAGAACAGTAAAGCGATATTTTTTTTAAAAATCGGAAAAACTGGACTTACGAGGAAAAGTGATTTTATTCTTTTACAAGTTATGCGTAATAATAATAATGATAATAATAATAATAATAATAATAATTTCGAAGCAGAAAGTGAAGAAAAAGAAAGAGATAGAAGAGCAAGCAATATTACTGCAGGTTTTACTTGAAATACAGCGCGAAAAAATATGCCTCAGAAAGAATGTTATCAAAATCACAAGAATTAAAAGAACTCTCTTTTACTCCCGAGAGCCAAGCAGCATAGAAATTTCAAGCTTTATTACACACTGTATTTTGGTAGTGTTGCGAATTCTAGAACAGTGACTTTATCCACAATTTCAAAAAAAAAAAAAACTTGAATGCATTTTTAAAAACTCACAAAACAACTCGCTTTCACCACGCAACAAAGCTACGTAAATAAAATAATGCAAGCATGTTTTTTTGACTAGATATCAATCAGAATATTTTTTCCATCATCAGAATAGAACCATTAAACAGAATATTTGTTCATTCCAGTCCTAATTTCCCCTCCCCATTTTTTGTAATTATTTCGGAAAATAAGTTTGATACTTTGTGGTAAGGTCCTCGAGTAGTTACGGATTCTGACTTAGGTTTCCTTATTGCAATTTTAGTTAAATCTACTATTTATTGCCAAACTACTACTATTGCTGTACTTACTGTGTCAAAGTCTATCTGACGTAGTTTCAGTATTGCAGAACCTCCGCATGGAAACACAGCTTCAGAATAGTCTCGTTTTAGAGCTTTTTCGTCTTTTCTGGAGTCAATAAAGATTTTCACTAAAAATGTGAGAAAGTCAGCAACTTGGCTAACTAATTTGTCGTCAAGCTCCCATATCAATTGAATTCCGTAAAACACTTTTCTTTGCCGGTACAGTGTCAATGTAAAGAAAACAACCTGCCTCCGCTGCACTGTTGTCAAAGTACCAAATGAAGAATTCCTGTTCATGATAATTCATGTACGTGAAGAATTCATGTACAACAGTGGAAAAACTTTCCTTCAGTCACAATGAAATGTATAGAAACCACAGAAAAATAAAAGAGGTTTTGGCTGTTCTCTTCTCAATAAAGCAACGGTGCACATAAATTTCATTCAGCAGATTTATTTTTAAAAAATAATTTCAGATTAATATTTAATCTTTTTTTTAAAACCCATATTCTCTTCAGTTTTGTCTTTATCTGATAATAATAGCTAAAAGTTAAGTAGGTAGCGCTAACATTGAAAACAGAAAATGGCGTCACCGAAAGAAAACTTAAGTGCGTTTTTTTTATCTGTGCAATTTGCCAAAAACAAAGTAGGGGAAAAGGGGGCACATGTGGTTTTTTTCATTTCTTTATTTTTCAAAAAATATTATCAATTTCTCAACGCAAAAGTGTCCCCATGATTGAATTAAATTTCCTGTGAGTCGTGAACTTTTTGAGATTTTTTTAAAAATATTTTTTAACTTAATGGTATTTTTGAAAAAACTTCTGCAGTTGTTCACATGTGCCCCTACACATGTGAACAACTGCAAAGTATAATATTTTAAAGGAAAATTCTTCAATTTGAAACATATACCTAAATAATAAATAAGCTGAAGGATTTGTAACCTTTACTGCTTCTCGGTTTCAACGGTACAGTAATTTCTCCACTAAGAGAATATTTTTCCCGAATATATAACAGCTCGCTGTCAAATTCTAAAGACTCGGAGCCCGTTGTGATCACTGAATAGGCTAGAAAATAATTTTTCAATCTCCATCATGAAGGTTTTCATTTCGAAGTTGCAAATTATTTTGCTTTGAAAAAGGTTACATGTTGTTATGTAGGAACAAGAAACTCATGCATGCAATCGTTTTTGCAATTAGTGCCGCATTTACGTTGTATACGTTTAATAATATGTATAATGCTACAGTATATGCTTTATCAAGTATTCAAACTAAACCATGAACATGGAATATTTCATATACTAATCACAGCAGAGGGATGTAAGTGGATATTTTAAAGTTTGAGACAGGTTTAAAATTGCGGTTCTAGGTAGACTTTTATTGAAAAGTTTTTCCAATTCATGCCGTAGAGTAGCACCTACCAAGGCTACTAGTAGGGGAATGTGGGGCATAGTGAAATAGCGGGCCAAAGTGAAATGGTGAAACATTTACTCCACTTTTAGCGCCACTTATCTATAACATATGTAGGCTATTCCAGTCAAGAAGAAATTACCTCTGAAAATCAAAGCATGTGATAATACAAGCAATTTTCAAAAATGGATAATCAAAATGGAATATTTTATTGTAAATTTGTTGTAATTATTTTGATGTTTTCAAAGGATAAAGTTCTTCTTTTCATCATTTTAAATATTAATTGGGACCTTCGAATTTAGTATTTATTTAGCTAATAATTTGCTTATTCGTACTTTTAATATTTTTCATAATTAGTCAAGTACATGCGGGATCAAGTTCTGCTTTTTATCATTTTAAATATTAATTGGGACCTTCTAATTTTTGGTGCAATATTTATTTAGCTAATATTTAGCTAATTCGTATTTTTAATATTTTTCACAATTAGTCAAGTACATGCGGGATAAAGTTCTTCTTTTTGTCATTTTAAATATATTAATTGGGACCTTCTAATTTTTGGTGCAGTATTTATTTAGCTAATATTTAGCTGATTCGTATTTTTAATATTTTTCACAATTAGTAGTCAAGTACATGCGGGATAAATTTTTTTTAATCATTTTAAATATTAATTGGGACCTTCTAAGTTTTGGTGCAGTATTTTATTTAGCTAATATTTAGCTGATTCGTATTTTTAATATTTTTCACAAATAGTAGTCATGTACATGCGGGATAAATTTCTTTTTTTTTTTATCATTTTAAATATTAATTGGGACCTTCTAAGTTTTGGTGCAGTATTTATTTAGCTAATATTTAGCTTATTCATATTTTTAATATTTTTCACTATTAGTAGTCAAGTACACGCGGGATAAAGTTCTTCTTTTTATCATTTTAAATATTAATTGGACCTTCTAATTTTTGGTGCAGTATTTATTAGCTAATATTTAGCTTATTCGTATTTTTAATAATTTTCACAATTAGTCAAGTACATGAGGGGCAATTTTTGGTGCAGTATTTATTTAGCTAATATTTAGCTTATTCGTATTTTTAATATTTTTCACAGTTAGTAGTCAAGTACATGCGGGATAAAGTTCCTCTTTTATCATTTTAAATATTAATTGGGACCTTCTAATTTTTAGTGCAGTATTTATTAGCTAATATTTAGTTTATTCGTATTTTTAATATTTTTCACAATTACTCAAGTACATGAGGGGCAATTTTTGGTGCAGTATTTATTTAGCTAATATTTAGCCTATTCGTATTTTTAATATTTATCCAATTAGTCAGGTACATGCGGGGCACAATTAGTCAAGTACATGTGAAATAGTTCATTTTGTTTACTTATTTAATAATTAACTAAATCACTTACGTATTAAAATAATTTATTAACATTCCTTTATATAAATTCACTTATTAATTCATTCATTGACTTATTTTCTTTTTCATTAAATATTTTATTCACTCATAAACTTTTCCTCGTGTATTAATTAATTAACTTATTTATTTACTAATTTATTGTTTCACTATATTTTTATTTATTCAATTATCCATTTATTTGCTATTTAATTTGTTCAAAATATTTCTCACAATCGAACAGAAAATATTTCATTGCAAAATTTTTTTACTTTTCACTTTGCCCCATGGAGAAAGTAAGTGAAAACTTTCCAATTTTTTTTTTATCAGGCACAATTTTACTGCCAAAAATTAAAAATAATGTTTCAATGCAAGTTTTATCTTAACATACAATGTTCTTTCTTTATGTACTGTAATTTTCAAAACAAATTTTCAGTTTGTTCACTTTGAAAAAGCTCAGTCATCTTAACCTTTTCACTTTGCTCCACATTCCCCTACTATGTCTTGTCCCAAGACAGAAGCGAAGTTCAACTACCGGATAAAAATGGTTATCTCCAAATTTTTAATTTTGGCACTTAAATCCCTTTGCTTCTCACTGCCCCATATGAATCTTTCTACTTCCTTTTACAAAAAAAGAAAATATTGTATTCGCAAAAAAAATTTCACTCAAAAATCGACGTTAATTTCCATTTTACTCACCCCCGAATGAATAGGTTTTTTTCGACTCGACCACACGTGGATAAGTGCCTAAAAACGTAGAGACACGCGAAATATCCATAATGATGATTCCCGAGTTAATTACAACGAATTTTCCCGTGACGTCTGTATGTGCGTATGTATGTCGCATAACTCAAGAACGGCATGTCCTAGAAAGTTGAAATTTGTTACGTAGACTCCTAGTGGGGTCTGGTTGTGCACCTCCCCTTTTGGTTGTATTCGGGTGTTTTTAAGGGGGTCTTTTTCCCCTTTTTGGGGAAATCATTGTTAATTTCGATGTAAACTCAAGTGGTGTTACAATTTGGCGGACACTTGGCGATATATCGTCAGTCTTTTGGTAGCCAACTTAGCGACACATTTGGCGATTTTTTTTTAAATCTAGTTTCAATTTGGCCACTGTTGGTGATATTTAGAGAGTAAACAATTGAATCACATTAGAATTACCAATAATGGGAAAATGACATTAAATTGGAGTAAAAGGAAGTCATGTGAGGCACACATCAGCTCGTTATTTTAAAAGTGGAGCAAGTACATTTTTGAAAAAAATGAAGGTGATCTGTGATGGTTGTAGATAAACCTTAATATGATTTTTTTTGTCTGTAACCAGGGGTTTCCGAACTTAACCTTTGGAAGGGTGGAAATTCTCAATTTGCCATATGGAACTCCACATTTTGCCGAATGCATGGTTGGAAAAGAAATCATGATTAAAAAAGATTAATAAAATCAGATTTTTTTATTTCAATTAGATTTTTTTTATTTCAAACAGATTTATTTGATTTTATTATATTTACATATTTTTTGGAAAATGCGTGAAACAGTTTGTTATACAAAATAAACTTTAATATATGGAATATTCTACTCAAATAGATAGAATCTACACAAAATATTCTATTTCAATTTAAATTTTTATTTCTTTATTTTTACCTAAAGGCATTCTATTTTTTTTTCTTTTTGTTATTAGATATTTCAAACTAAATATAAAAGGAAATTTTAAAGAACCAATTAAATATTTAATGTGAACTTTTATTAAAAGGAAAAAAATCATATTTCATTAAAACAAGAAAATGAATTCTGAGGATTTAATTGTTTGTATAAAAACGTTAGTTTTGATGCTTTGTCCACTCCTGAATTGTAAGGAAGGCTAAAATGAACTAAACTAAAAGATGAAAACTGTCTTTCTATTCTGATGTTTATTTGGTGTATAATCTGGAATTCTTGGTTCTGTGATCTCTCTCTACTTCTCATTGCATAATATGAACCCCACCAGTCATAATGGGTCATTGTATCTGTTACATTTTTATCAATCAATGCTGATTTTTGAAATGGGCCACTTCTTGTTTGGAAATTGGCTACAACTTCTTTTTTAAGAAATGAAGTGAGAGGGGTATTTTTTTTAATAACCTGTAAGCAATTCTATGTATAAAATTGCAAATAACCATCCTATAGCCGGACAGCGGAGTTGAAATCAATATTTGCTTGCAGTTCCATGTTATTTCGTAACAATTCTCAATTTTATAGCAATAAACAGAAATTCTGCTTGTTTAAAAGGATTTCTTTTCCCAATTGCCAATGTCATCCAGATGATTCGGATTTTTCGGTCATCCGGATTGTTTTTGTTCCCAGTTAGTCCGTATAAACAAGGCTATACTCTATTACCCTCTTTAAAATGATTGATTTTGGGGAAAATTTAGCCACCCAGTGACTGAATTGCCGCCTTACCGATAATGCCGTGGTGGACTGATCGGTAAGACGCTGGACTCGCAACTGAAGTGGCGGGTTCGATGTCTGCCGATTGAAAATCATACATGTGCGGTAATGGAGATAAATCTATCGATGTCTCAAAGTCGGCCATGTTCCCATTCCAAATAAATACCTCAAGGGAGCTGGATCAGGCGTTGCTCGGCTCCTTATCCGAATCAAAAAAGCAATGCTATCTTCAGGGCCCCTTCTAACCGTAGGCGTAAAAATTAACCTAGTACACAACAAGAAACCAGTTCCATGGGCAACAAAATCTTCTAGTATCAACGGGCAAGTGTCCGAAAATGGTATCTGCGCATGCGCATAACAACTTTTTCCATAGCATGATGGGATGCAAACAGTGTTGCATCCGCGTAGGCTACGTTTTTGCCCGTCTATTTAAAGTTTCGCGAGTTCAATGGCGACCATTGACTTTCGCTACGGAGTTGTGAATTTAGTTATACTACATCTATGCATTTAACTCGATAAACCACGTGCAGTGGTGGGTACGGGGGACTCTTCAGTGTGTCAGAAATGATGGCATACTCTAAAGAGCAGATGGCTCCCGTCGTGATGCCCGGGATTAGAATATTAGTTCGACTGTGGATATTATTGATCGGTATAACAATTTCTACATCCATTTCCGAAAAACTTATATTCCACTTTAGTTTTAAGGTACCTCAGGGATCCAAAAAAATACTAGATGGAAAGGCTACAACAAAAATATAAGAGAATGCAAAATTAGTTTAAATCTGACGGTGAGAGTAGAGTAATATGGCGGATCCACAATGAATAATCTTAAGCCCCGACTATAAACTGATTCATAATTAATACGAGCCTTCAATCCACAGGTTACGTGGTTTTTTAATCGATTCCGACAGTTAAACGAGGCAGTTAGATGATCTTGTGGTTAAAAACAAATGTAAAGTAAAATTTTCTTTGATAGAGTATGCCGTCAAAGTAGTGCATATTTGATCTATGAGCACACATCATGCGTAAAACAACATTAAATAAAAAATCAAATTCTTCAATTTTTTCTGTTTAGTATTGATACAACAATTTAAACTTTCTTGGGTTTGAAATTTACTTTCCATTTAATCACGGAAGTTTTCGTTTGCCATTGGTAAAAATTCAATATCAAGTTATACTTCAGAGCATTTTTAAAGGTATGTATTTTTTCCCCAACTTAGAAAACAAGCGTATGAGATGTTTCGATAATTATGAGTTTGACGCGTTTGCTACATTTTGGGCAGTAATCGTATTGCTCTGGCAATATCAGCAGGGACAAAGACATATTTATCTGCTTATTCTTTGGCGAGGGGATGTTTCGATAGTTGGGAATCTGGCGATCTTTTTTCATTGGCGTCAATTTTTGGCTCCAGCGCCAGCGCGAGAGGTATTTTTCTTTGCAAATCAAAACAGAGATCGGAAACATCTATTCACATAGGGTTGCTATTAGGACTCGACCGATGCATCGGCCTGGCCGATGCATCGGCGCCGATGGTTCAACAATTTAGCCATCGGCATCGGCATCGGCGGCCGATGCTAACTTGCAGGAAACATCGGCCCATCGGCCTTAAAAACATCGAAAAGCCGATGGAATTGGCCGATGTTTTTGAAAAAAAAAGGACCTTTGTTGTTTTACTTTTTAATACAAAGTAAAAGGAGTTATTGTTTTCATACAGAATTGTTTACTTAAATTTCAGTATGAATTTCTATTTTAGTCACCCCTGAAAAAGATTTTAATACTGCATTCAGGTACCAAACAAGTTAATTATTGCATTGTTTCTTGCGGCTGGATATACGTATGTATCTCTCATAAGTCATAACTCAAAAATAGGAAGCTGTAGAAGGCTAAATTTTTGCATGTTGGATGTGCGCACGCTCCAGTTGTGCACTTCCCTTTTTGCTATTAATTACTTATTTCAATGCAAAACTAACATAGCGTCTCAGACTGACGATCATTTGGTGATGTATTGCAGAAATGGAGACCATGGAAACAAATATGAGATGGCGAAACCGGTTTTGTTTCATTTTGTTAGATTTCTGTTGAACCGACGATAATTTTTAATACAGTGAAACCTGTGTAAGTTGACCACCCGCGGTGCAGTACTTTGGTGGTCAACTTAGACAGGTGGTCAACTTATAAAGGGCGGTATTTTTTTTTTTTTTTGTCATTTCTTGCACCATGTATTCATTTTTTGAGGAATTCACCCTTACTCTTTCTGTTCAGCTCCACTTTCATTGTTTAACATTATTGAAAGTGAAACAATAATTAAAAATACTATTCAAATACTTTTGTTATTTTCCCTTGTTTTTAAGTATATTAGACACTGTAGTTTTAGAAATTCCATATATGCCAGCTAATTTTCTCTGGCTTTCTCCATTTTCAATTACTTTTAATATTCATACTTTTTATTAATCTTAAGTTCCACTAACTTTCTTTTTGAAGCCTTTTTACGTAAAACTTATAGCACAAAGAGCAAAAAGCTCAACTCTCCCAGTTCATAAAGGCAAAATTAAAATGACTTATCTCTTAATCCCTTGCACCAGAAACATGTAACTTTACTCATTAGCAGGTCCAGATCTGCGTACCCGCAGTGCGAGGGACCCTAGAAATTGACGAAAAAATAGAGAAAAAAAAAACTAGCACTGAGGCTTATTCACTTTTCAAATAGACACTGCTGGCCACTAGGGAAAGGCCCTACATATTTCGCTGCCAGGGGGCCCAAAATGTATACATCCGGGCCTGCTATTTTTAGCAGAATTCCTGTGTTGCCGCAACGTATTGCAACTGAAAGAAAAGACTTTGAACTTTTCTACTGACACCTATTTTCATTGAACAGAGTACAAAAAGTTATCTCAAATAGAAAAACAAATGAAAAACAAGAAAGAGAATAAAAAGCAGCATAAGCTTTATGCTGCTGTTTAGTTAGTAAAATGCTAGTATGTCATCAAAGCATTAAAAACATTCTTTGAAAGCTATATATATATATATATATATATATATATATATATATATATATATATATATATATATATATATATATATATATATATATATATATATAATATACTATTATTATTATAAATAAATAATTAATAAAATAATATGCTGAAGAAAGTTTTAAAAAATAAACCAAGTGGTCAACTTACAAAGGGTTTTTTACAATACTCCAGACCAAATTTGGCATACATTAGTGGTCAAGATAGGCAGGTGGTCAAGATAGAGAGGTGGTCAAGTTACAGAGGTTTTCCTACATTATATGAGATAGGGCTAATTCCGTTCCTGACAAAAGCGATCAACATAGACAGTTGGTCAACTTACAAGGGTGGTCAACTTGACAGGTTTTACTGTATTTCGATATTTGTAATATGAACCACAGTAATGCAGTCTTTTCTGTATCGCTTCGGCGGAGCTACAAGTTTGGGGCCCATTGAAATTCATTTTGGGCCCTATTTCTCTATCACAGAAGTTGTAAACATTTACCATAAGCATTTATTTGTAACTCCTGTGGTGCCCCTATGGTTATGGGGCCTCTCGCGCAAATGCAACTTATGCTATATTTTAAATCCGCCACTGCACGTCAAAACAAACTCGGGTGCAAGTTTTAAAAGGATTTTTCTGCTGAATGTTTATAATTATTTTAAACTCTATTTTTTACGACTATTTTTTGTATTTTCGAGAACACTTGCGTGCCCCTCCTCCCACTCCCTCAATTTCTGAAATTAAACTCTAGTTGTGCTTCTGAGTTGTTTAAAACTAACACCATTCATAAAAGTAGAGATTTTTTTTTCAATCTTTGTCTATTGTTTAGGAAGAATTTAGAGCATTAATGTAAGAAATTGATTAAAGACGTTTTGAATGGTGACATAATTCGGAAAACAAAGGGAGTTTCGAATTTTTTTCTTCGGAAGTGCTGAAGTACATTCAGAAACTCTTCCGAGGCGTTGGTGGTAGCGGTTCTGTACTAAAAAAATTAAACCGAAGTTGGGGCCGAAGTTTAACGTTGTGAGTTACTCCAAAATCAGAGGGTGACCCCCCCCCCTAACCCACCCTCGTCGTTTTAAGCATTTCTTAAATATTTAGCGATTCTTTAGTTTGGTCAAGGAATGTCATTTTGCGTATTTCTTATACTTGTTTCACCTATATTTTGTAATGCGTCATCTTTTTTGCATCATTAATAGCGATTGATTTTTTTTTCTGTTGTAAGTAACTATTTTTATGTATTTATTTAATATCAATGAATAAGTTATTTTCGTTTTCATCATATGTTTAATAATATGTTATAGAAAAGTTTCAAGGATTTTCTATTATGCAATTTTTTAAATTTCAGAAAATTATTGTTGAATTGAAAAACCTAATTTGAACTTGTTTGTAGTCTTTACTAATAATAAAGCTGCCGATTTTCATGAAATTTGGCACAAAGTTAGTATGTAGCATGGGAGTTTGCACCTCGAAGCGATTTTTTCGAAAATTCGATGTGGTTCTTTTTCGATTCCAATTTTAAAAAAAAAAATATCATAAGACGGACGAGTAAATTACGAAATTATCATAACGTGGAACCACAACATGGCACAAGCCAATTGGCGAGATACGAAATTATCATAACGTGGAACCGTAAGATGGGTACAAGCCAACTGGCGAGGAAATTCACCATACATTTTTTGTAAATATACAGGCGAACCAAAATACCTTTTGATTTTTCTATTACGGGCAAAGCCGTGCGGGTATCACTAGTGCTTCATAAAAGATTAAACAATCAAATTGTTCAATATTACGTGTGCAAACATCAGATCAAGTAGTATATGTATTCAGTTATTAACTTGGTGGTGTAAATATTGAGTTTGTTTATTGTAGCTGCGTTTTAAGAATCTCGCTGTTTTCATGGTTATTTCTTTCTTCCGCAAAATTTATGTCACTGTTATACATTTTATGAAAAATGCAAACTTTTCTACTCATAAATTTTAAATAAGTATAAAAATATTCCTATTATGATTTAATATTGTACTTTATCTGTTACCTTTTTTGTTTAATTTGATGACTAAAAAATGTCTACGTGCAATCTTTCCACTTTAATTGCGTAATTTGTTGACGGTTTCATAGTTTTATTCTTTTTTTTTTTTTTTTTTTGAATGATTAAACAACATAATTTAATATTTTTTAAATATGTTTAGTTTACCTAAATCCATACATTATTACAATATTACTGAAATCTTAGTTATATGTTCAATTAAAAAAAAATCAATCTCTTTGTTTTTCTTCCTTTTTTTTTTTTTTTTTTTGGCTGTTGTTCTTTGTCTTCCATCATACAGCAGTCAAAAACAGAGAAGGATAACTACACCCTATAGTACAGTAAAATTAGGCCAAAAAATGGCCAAACCCAAACATCCAAAAAGAAAAAGTTGAAACCTGTTGCAAATTACTTCTTACCCTTCCAGCAAGAAGGGGTAAAATGTCCCAGCACTTTGCGCGTCGGGTTTTGGGGGAAGGGGGGGGGGCGAAATAATCCTCTTTTTAAATGAAAATAATTTCTATTACTTAAAAAAAATACTCAAAAGTCGCAGAAATAATACTCTATAATAGTAAAATAATAAACTCTCATAGAAAAAAATGCAAATTAACCGGGGTGCACCGGCAGGGGGGTCGAGGGGGGGTCCATGGCGCAGATTGCGTCATTGGAAATTTTAGGGCAGTTTTTTCATTTTTTCAAGGGGTATTTCTTTTTTGAGAGCTTTTACTCTGGATGGGTACTCCGTCACACTTCAGGGGTGCACCATCGCCTTGGGGGGGGGGGACCATGAATTTGCATTCTAAAATCAACGATTGCATTGAAGTTCATGAAAAAAATTTCACTGATTTAAAAATTTCCGAAGTACAAAATGCCACACAATGATATAGTAATGTCAGAAGGATGATTCTAAAAGATCTAAGCGAGCTCAGTAACCAATTTAGTTGTGACTGGAGTTATTGCACTGTTTATAGCGCTGTGGTGATATGTAAAACAAAATCCCTGTGTAGCATAAAAAATAGTTCAAATTGACTGCAGTTTATCTTCTTCTTCTGAATTAATTTACTTCAACTTTTCTTTAATCTTTTGCCATTACCGTAAGGGGGGATAGACCGAAATTGCCAACAGTATGACGGGCAATGCTGCAATTCTGCATCCTCCAAGTCGGTGGGGGTTCCCGTTTGCAAACATCTAGCCGCCTCTCTTTTACGCAGCCGGTTATGTGAATTATGTTGAATATGCGAACATATACTTGCAACACTATCTGAAACTTTCGAGTACATTATGTAATTTAAAAAAAATTGATAAATATCAGCTACCCAACGATCCAACGCATTAACAAATTCAGGTGGTCCAAAACCTGTAGTGATTCAACGATGGTAGAAGTCTTAATGAGAGCAATGAGCAATACAACAGTAGATTGCTAAATATTGCTCTTTCCTCCCTACGGGTATTGACTCAAGTTGGTAGCAGTGTTGCTCGCCGATACTGGTCGGTCGCTGATGCTTCTGTTACGAGAATAGTTACTGTCTGTAGAGATGTATAAGCCCAAACCATCTTTTACACCGAATAGTATGAACAGTAAAAAAGATGGAACAACAAATTGCTAAAAACTTCTAGTACGAGTTGTGCGCTGATCCTCCATCAGTATTCGATGAATCTGTTTTCAGAAGTAAAGAAAACATGTATTGTTAAGTGTTATTATCTGAAGCAAAAGATCCATCCACGCCACCATCACAAAATAAACAGTTGGTGTCATATATGTTATAGATGGAAGATAACTTCTCGACCGTGTTTTTTCTTTTTTTTTTTTTTGGTAATGATCTGCAAGCCTCAAGGAAATATGCCAGCAATGCAGTGTATATGTCACTTGTAAGTATGGGAAAGCTAGTGTCATTTTTGATGGGTACAAACAAGGAGAAAGCACAACAGAAATATCTGCGTCCAATTACAACAGCAAGCCATCCGCTCTAGAAGACTTTCTTCGCCTTATATCTTGTGCTTGCTCTGAGGGGTTCATTGAAAAGTGAATGTTTGATAAGTCTGAAAGTGGACTGAAGTGCTCAACTATATGGGCAAACTGTGTCAGACTTATCTGTAACAATAACGATTTTGCCGAGAATCTAGATTCCAAAAAAGATCTTGATAACGAAGACTTTTTGTTACAAGCTTAGGAGAAATTATTTGAAAACTCCAGTTCTGTTGGAACTTTTATCTCAATCTGATGACGTATTTGAGGCATGCATGTTATACGCAAACTAAAAATTTTGCTTTTAAGTACTGCAAGAAAACAATATAATAAAACGGGGGGGGGGGGGAACAGTTCAGCGTAATTTTTCTGACCATTTAATCAAATGTGCCATCAGAGGGGGGGGGGGGGCTAATCTTTCAGTACATTATTTTGTTTTGGGAGGTGAGCTACTGTTCTTGTGGGGTGGACAGTCCTGATTTAATGCATTTTAAATTTACATGCAATAATACTTCTACTTGAAACGGAAAGAAGGGGGGGGAGGGATTGCCGTATTATTTTTTCGGGGGAGGGGGTGCTGTAACTTTGGAAGGAGGGACACCATCGCACTTGGAGGATGGACACACTTGATTACTAACTTTAACTTTGCATAAAATAATATTTTCACTTGAAATGTATGGAGGAGGAGAACGGGGGTACTGCTTCGTTTTACGGGGATAGGGGGGTTCTAGGTGGGTTGTGTCATCCCTCTTGGGGGTAAACGCCTTTACTTTAATGCTTTTAAATTTAGTATGACATAATATTCCCTCTTGAAATTTACTCTAAAAATTCCGAAAAAATGCTCAAACCAGCAATTTTTAGATGCCCCCCATTCCGAAACCCGACGCCCAATAGGGTGGGACTTTATACCTGTTCTTATTGGGAGGCTAATGAACAATTTGCACAGAGTTTAGCTTTTTTTTGGGGGGGGGGGATGTTTGGGTCTGACCCCTATTTTTACTGTACTACTATACGTCTTGTACGTAGTTCGATCCAAAAGTTCGGGGGACAAGCTGTATAAAACCTTACCCAGAATAGTTCACATTACCGAAGAACATCCACCTTCAAAAGGTCGTCTTAAGGGACTATGTACTTCTGCCAGTGTTCGTATAACTTTTGGAAACACTCCTGGAAGCCATTTTTCGCTAACTTCTGTGATGCAGCTTTATCTTCTCCTGACGGAAGAAAGCGGCGTCCATGCAAATGTTTTTTTTTTTTTGCTGGGAGCAGGTAAAAGTCACACGGAGCTAAGTCCGACGAAACGTTATGTTATTTGTTTGTCATATCAGAGTATTGACCAATCGAACCGTGCATCCTCAACATGAAAGTCGCCTTCTTCCCCGCGATGAAGTTAAAGCAGCAGCGCAAAAGGCCTTCGTTGCGATAAATATCTTCCAGGAGTCCTTCCAAAAGCTATACGAACGTTGGCAGAAGTGCATAGTCGTTCAAGGTGACTATTTTGTAGATAGATGTACTTCGGTAATGTGAACTATTCACGGTAAATTTTTTATACACCTTGTCCTCAAACTTTTAGATCATACTACGTACGTATGAGTTTTCAACTTACTATTTGATAACGTTTTTGAGTGACGTAAGTTGACGCGCATGAAGACATCACAAGAGAATTTGCGATAATTTACTAAGGAGACGTTCAAAATGGATATTTCGGTCATCTATGTGTTCTTAGGTACATATGCATGTACATGTGCGCCGAAAAAACTTGTGAAGTTTAAATTGGATGATCATAAAATAAAAATTTAGGTCGAAATCTGATTTTTTTTTTGGGGGGGGGGGATTACAATTCCTTATTCGTTGAAAGGAAGTAAAGTGAAAAATGAATCGATCCTTTAAATCCCTGACAATCTTATCTTTTTTTTTCTGTTAGATTTTTTTTTTTTGCCATCGGCCAACAGCATCGGCCATCGGCCATTTAGAGGAAAACAATCGGCCATCGGCCATCGGCCACCTTTGAACAATCGGCCAACAATCGGCATCGGCCCATCGGCCAAAAAATGCCATCGGTCGAGCCCTAGTTGCTATAAATCAGCAAGGTTACCAAAATAAAATTATTTACGCCAAAATTGAGACGACTACGCCAGATTCCCAATTATCGAAATATCCCCGATTAAAAAATACTAAAAAGTGCATTGAAATGAAAAAAGTTCCTAAAAATAATCAAGAAAGCCAGCAAAATATAAAATATTCCGCCAAATAAAACAGCAAATGTTACTAGATTATGGGCAATGGGATCGTTTCCGAAATTTTAAAAGTATTTTTTTTTCTAAAGAACATGCTCAAAAACATAGGATTTGACCATTTTTAAAATGATTTGACAAAGTTCAGTATTATTTAACAATTATTTTGATCGGAGCGCAGATTCAATTTCATTTTTTACGCTTCTACACGTGACATCACAAGTGATGAAATGCCATTCACTGATGCCATTAGCGCAGAGCGCAATATTTAATTCACTTCTTTACTCAGATGTAATGGCAACGATATGGTTGATAGCAAGCTTAGAGTGCAATATTTCATTCTCTTCTGAATTATCATAACCTGGAAACGCGGTAGACAGCAAGCATAAACATTCAGCGTGCCAGTGGATTGCGCGCCAAACTACATCACTTGTGACGTCATTTGAAAAATCGGACATTTTAAAAAATCAAGTACAAATTAAATTTTCAGAAAATGAAAGTATTTTCTGGCTTCATGTTATTGTTTTAGCTCATTCTATCAACTTCAGTGAGTAAAAGTAGTACTTTTAATTGAAGGAAACAACCCCATTCCACGGTAACGGACTGAGATTTTTAAAACAAAATAAAGTGAGTATTTTTAACATTCAAAGCAAAATATACACTGTGCAAATAATATTTCTTCCTGTAGTATTGGATTTTTTTTTAAGCTGAATTAAATGGTTTAATTAAATTCTTGAAATACATTTTGGATGAAAAAAAATATCAAAAGTATGGCAACTGACTGACATGATACTTTTAAAAATGTCAGTCAGTTACTGTGTTTTTGACAAATTTTTAAAAATCAACCAAAATGTATTTTGAGAATTCAACTAAGCTATTAAATTCAGCTGAAAAAATACAATAATACAGGGGAAAAGATCGTTTACACTATTAAAATGTACAATCAAAGCATGAAGAGTGAAAATGGCAACAATTTCAGCAATACTAATTTGTTTCGCAAATTAAACATGTTCTACGTTGGTTTTCCCTAAAAAAAACTTTTATTTTATTTTTGGCAAGCGTAAGATGACGTTACATCTGCATCGCAGGCTTAGAATTTCTCGCCATGTTTGGTCAGCTTTTTAAAATTCTGCTTGTGAAACTTTTCTTTGGTTGAACAAACATGGCAACTAAATGAAATGGCATTGCTCTATTCTGATAAAACAGAAGTGAAGAAGTCGCCAAGCACCAAAAAACTTAGTAGCCAAAAATGGTAAGAATGTAGAAAAGTGGGTGGATACATTGGTGCTTTGCGATTTATTTACTTTTTCTATCTTGATGAAAACAGAAAGATGTTGCTTACTTCACCGCCATGTTTGCTTCTCATTTTCCATTCAAATGGAACTTTTAACGTTTTTAATGACCCATTCTCTTTTTTTGGTGGATTGTTTTACATTTTTTCACGTTTCTTACCGATAAATTGTCTCTATTAGTAATGGTTCTTGATTTCCATATTTCATGAAAAATGGTGAAACAATATGCTTTTGGACTATCGACGACAATTTTAATGTGTTTTTTTTTTCTTTTTCTTTTTTTTAAGATGAGCCATAAGATACTTTTAACGAGTTAATGGAATGGAACCTAAAATAGCTTGTCCTATTTTTTTTTTTTTTTTTTTGACTGACCGGTAGAGCATTTTTCTTACTTTTTAATTTTTCAAACAGGATTCGAACTTTTACAATTCACCGTTGATTGATCAGTAGATAATCTCTTCTTACTATTTATCTTCAGCATTAGTGATTTCTAGAAAATTTTACTTAAATGCATTAAAGATTTCGAAAGTCATATATATCTATCTATCTATATATATATATATATATATATATATATATATATATATATATATATATATATATATATATATATACTAGCAAAAATACCCTGCGTTGCCTGGGTCAGTAATAATTATGAGTAATAATTATGAGAAAAAATCGTTACTTGCTTTTGTTTTCTGGTTTAAGTGAAAGAATTTAAAACACATCTTTTTGACGTGATTAAAAATCGAGTTTCTTCCTTACCCATAAAAGTAAAATAGCAATAAGTATAAAGAACAAAATAGTATTGATTTAGAAACGAAAGCACTACATTTAAGCATATACAAATTTCCAAAACATGAAATTACTCTTCTCATGTTTAAAAAAAATAATCTGTTGATACTTTTTTTTTAACATGGAGTCTAAAACCTTCTCTGTATTGCTATTGAAGTTGCTCGTAATCCCCTTATACTTGCTTTAGTTATTTTGGGAAATTTCAATCATTGTGGGCTCTTGCTGCGATTTTACCGAATTTGCGGGAATCGTTTTGGGATACCTTCGATGATGCTCCCTCCTTCTTTCCTTACTTTGTAAAACGATATGATATTAATTTTCGTTACAAAGATATTATCAACAGGTGCTGAGATACACTTTTGGTCACCATAAAATGGCGCTGAAGAGTTTCATCCAAAATGTTTCCAAAATAAGTAGTAAAATTTGGCGATTGTTTGAAATTGTGCAAAAAGGAAAATTAATGGAAGTTTTTGTGCTGTTTATGGATTTGCCTAATTTAGTTGCTGGATTATTTAACACACAGTAAAAAAAGTTTTTTAAAGATTCTTTGATTGGCGATATTTTGTTTACATGGTGAAAGCTGAGAAACATTATGACGTAGTCTTCGGCTTCAAAAACAGCGACGTTGAAAAAAACTGCCAAATGCATCAGCTACGGAAATCTTTCTGCAAAACGTTTGGCGATCTGCTGGTTGATTGGATAATGAGTAAGTGTTCAATCAGCATAAATAATAATAAAAACCATTAATTACATTAAAGTTCCGTTTAAATGGAAAATGATCAGCCAAATCATATATTATTTGCCAATCTTGTGCAAAAATCTTACTTCAAGATTTGACTTGAGAAAAGCCTAGAACAGTCACGAAAAGCAAAGATAGTCAACAATACAACAATTGTCGCTATCGACAGGGAGTTGAGATGATACACTAAATACTGTATTGAGTTTAGGAAAGCCTTCGAACAAGGAACTAAAAAGCTCATAACTCGTTTTTTATTTTACTTAGAAATTTTGAATAGGTGCCATCTTCAGCAGAAAAATCAGAGCTTTCGATGGACATATAATGTAAATATGTGCAAGTATTTTTTCATCCCTATATTAGAGAATTTATACGAAAATTGTATTTTATTGCTCCCCTAAGGGGGTTTTGCCCCCCATAACGGGACGAAAACTACCCTATGTGTTATTCTGATGCATAAGCTATATTATTGTAAGGTTTCATCAAAATCCGTTCAGTAGTTTTTGCGTGAAAGAGTAACAAACATCCATACATCCATACAAACAAACTTTCGCATATATAATAGTAGTATTTCTGGACAAGGAAGACGCTATTGAGTTCATTGTAGCTGATCAATGTGTCCAGAATAGAAAATTTGAAAAATTTTTGCTGTAATACGTCCTTTGTAAGACCTGAGCATTTTAAGATTCTGTAATTACCTTACATTAATTTAACAAGCAACTCCCAAGAAATGATCTTGATATTTTTAGTTAATATTTTATTTAATAGATGGCAGCACCAGAACAACTGCAGAATGTTTTCAAATTTTGTACTTTTGTACTTTGTACATTGTTGTACTTTTTAAAATGAAATGCCGAAAGGATTGACTAACTGTAATCGTGTTGAAAAGACTTTCCCACATTTCTGCTCACTAACCTGAATTAAAATTTGTTTTTTACTGAAATGGATCTCCTTTTTTGCACAGTATTTTCAAACTTTCAAACAAAAAAATCAAGTTTAAGAATGAAATAGATTTTGAAACATAATGTCATGAAGAGTAGCTTAGAACAGCGCTTCTGAGTTTGACAGTTGACAGATTGCTTCTCACCAAACGTCGAACATAATTTCAAGAAAGGTATTTACAGTCGACTCGCGATTCGACTTAGTACGCGAAACGGCTTCAACACGAGTTTTTCACGAGTTAAGAATTTTAGATCTAACGCTTATTTCTCGCTGAATACTATTGATCAGATACTAGAAAATCGATATTTTTACACGGGAAAGCAGGTTCGTTTAGTTCTGGACGGAACTTTTTGTCTTCTATAACGTTTGTTTAATAGACATATATGTTGTTTGCATCACTTTTGCTTTGCTATATTGTGCCTTTATTTCTACAAACATTCACCTTACTTAATTTAAACTAAGCGAAACTCCGGTACTTGTCTTTTAAAGTTACATTACTTGGCACATTTTTTTTAATAATTTTGATTTATTCATTGCTATTGCAAACTAAAAATTTCGAGAAAAGTACCGAAATTCCTTTTCACGCCAAGAATACTTTTTCAGAATGGACACCCTCTATCTGGATGAAAAAGACATCATATGTCTAATCGAAGGATATCTGGAGTCCCATGGTCTGTGCATGAGCTTGGACTGCTTAGAAAGAGAGGCAGGCATCATCAATTATAGGTGTACCCCGAAACTTGAGGAATTAAGGCAACTTTTCGTGGATGGAAAGTGGGCAGATGTCGTCAAATACGTCAAAACACTTGCGCTGGAAGAGGACGATTTGAGATTTATCATGTTTGAGATTATGAAGCAGAAATATATTGAATTGATATGCGTATATGAGGAAGTGAGTATCTGTTTTTTTCCTTCATTTACTTTTACTTCGGTTAAGAATATAAACTTACTATATTTTTAAAATCATTTTCTGTTGCATGAGAGCTCTTAAATCGTCCGTAGTATTATACTTGCTGTCGGTGTAAAATATGAAATAATTAATTTCCTTCTACATGCTCTTTTTGGGGTGGGGGAGGGGGACTTAATATTATGTACTCCTGCATGACCAAAGACTCTGGGCTATATTAACCAACCATTTAAAATATGGTAAACTACAGTAGCTCTTGCTACTTTGGTTATAGCGCTCCTCTACGAAAGCACCGGTGCAATCAGTTGTGTTGTTGTGTTGTGGCTTATCCTCAGACCGTCTGACGGAGTCAGATATGGCTCACAGGACCATTGACCCTTAAGAAATCCAATACTAGGAGAGGAGAGGAATAAAGATCTTCCCCTACAAATCCTAAACAGCTCATAATATGTTCAGGAGATGCCTGCTGAGTTTCGCATTTTGTACAGAGAGTAAAAACCTCCTCGTCTTCACGAAAGGAGAGACTTTTAATGTGACCGCTTTTCAATATTGAGATAGCATTTTGTGAGGCTCTGTCGCACTCTAGAGAGAAAGAAGATCCTGGTTGTTTACTTCTGTACAAGTGATGGTGGGACGGTGTCTTCCATTCCCTAGAAATTTCAGAATTTACCCTCGCCTGATGTTCAGAGTGGGTGAGAGCTGTGGAGATAAGTGAAGTAGTGCTACAACCCTCTTGGGCCAAGAGATCTGCTTCTTCATTACCCATAATGTCCACATGGGACAGAATCCACTGGAAATGGACATAATGGGACTCTGATATTTGTTGAAGTTTCTGTAGAATAGAGACGCTAGTTTTGTCTCCAACAGTAATCCAGTTATCTAGGTGTTAAAGAGAACTTCTGCTATCAGAAAGAATCCAGAGATCACCAAAGTCGCATTCATTGATAACTGTTTCAAGGTCATGTTCAATTCATAGATCTTAAAATAGAATAGATGTGCCTTCTCCCCACTTTTCTTCTCAGAGCGCGCGTCAACATCCCCCGTTGGACATCACGTGATCAAGGGACTCCCCTCACAAGAAACTGATTCCCTTATCGAAGAGAATCACTTTGCGCCGCGATCATTTGCACAATCAAGGGAAATTAAAGCATTTAACCCATGGGTTAAATGCATTAAGCATGGGTTAAACCCCCCTTTAAGCATGGGTTAAATTAAAGATTTTACCCATTATTAAAGAAAAACGGAACACTCTGTCTCTCACGTAACACCTCTTAATTAAATAAAGCGCACCGTTTTTTCAGTGATCTTTGCTTTTGTTAGTTCATATTTTGGAAATTCTTCAATTTTTTATATGCTTAAATTCGTGCTTTCGTTTCTAAATGAATATTCGTTCGTTCTTTATACTTATTGCTATTTTACTTTAATGGGTAAAGAAGAAGCTCGATTTTTAATCACGTCAAAGTGATATGTTTTGAGTTCTTTCAGTTAAAACAGAAAATGAAAGGAAGTAGCGATTGTTTCTTACATTTATTTCTGACCCAGGCAACGCCGGGTATTTTTACTAGTTTAACATAAAACCCGATCTAAAACCATAAACCAATTAGAAATACAAATGTAAATAGTATCGAATATCAACTCAATTGAATAATATTCTAATATTCGCATGCGTTTCGCACCAACACTATATTAGCCAAACCAATAACTTTGGTTTGTTCCTAATTTTTAAGCAACTTCAGTGTTTTTTTTTTTTTTAAGTACTCAAAAAATAAATTATTTGCAATTATAAACTACATGAATGGTCATTTGACTTCCGCCCCCTCTCCAATTTTTTTTTCTTCTTTTTTTTCATCCCACAGACTATGATAATTTTGACAATTTAAACTCGAGGGTGAAGAAAACTAGTGATTATTGTCCCTTAACAATATTAATTTCATTACTTTTCTACTTATTGGTCTTTGTGAATTATTTTCATTGTTTGAATTGACTGCGCGATACATTCTAAAGCTTAAATATTTAGTAACGATTAATTTTATAAACTTTTTAACGAGAAAATCTGCTGCTTCTGTTTCCAACATATGCTTATTTAAACTTAGAAAAACGGAATTCGAAATTTTTCGCATAACTCTTGTGGTCTCACGAGTAACATTATATTTTTGTGTTTTACTCTCAAAACGTTTTCACATTCTCGCTCAGTTGTTCTTCACAAATGTACATATTTCAATGGCTGCAATCTTGCAATAAGTTATCATATTTGAATGTGTCCCAAAATTCTTAAATTTTATTAGGTCTATTTTTTGATTTGTTGTAGTTAAGACTGCGTTGCAGTCGTCACAGTTCACAACAGAGTGCACTTGCCGGACAAAAAATCCAGCGTAGTCAGAAACATCATTAATATACTGCGTCATGTTAATTGAGATGATTTCTGAATTTTCCAAATCGTCGTCAAAGGAATCGGAAGAAAAGGCTTTCTTTCAAAGCATTTTCGTTACGCTTCAAATTTAATCTTAGCATTTGAAGGTTGTCAAAATCAGCGCAATTTGAAGAACTGGACTCTTTAATTTCCGTATGAATGAATAATCTCTTTTTCGCACTTCGAAATTATCCGACGATTATTGTTGAGTCCCCCCTCATAAACTGATCGCATTGAAAAAAGTTTCAAGGTGATCCTGAGTGAGCTTATAAGTCATTACGCAGTTCAGAACTGGAATTCGGGCACCTACACACTTTTCATATGTTCCCAGCACACTTTTCATAGAAATTAGAAAACCTAAAAATCCAGTTTTTTGCGGACATACTATAACTAATTTTCCATCGCTTGTTTTTAGTGATTTAATGTAATGCTCGGTATCTATAGTAAATTGCTTAAAATATTCTTAATTTCGACTCTGCATGGGGACTCTTTTTGCCTTTAGCAGAAAGAAAGATTTCTGTTACTCACTATGCCTTTATTTTTTAATAAAATTCATCAAACCCTCTTTCGCTAGAAAATCTCAGCTTCACACATATAGAGATTTCTCACATAGGTATAATGAAAATCTTTAGACAATCCTAGACTTTTAACGACGCTTCGCATTGTTATATCACTGCTGCCCGAGAAGAGGGAGACACGATGTCCCTTGATCACGTGATTCTCGGAAGAATCATGAAGACCCCACTTTCTCCGGGCGAAATACGCTGCGCTGTAGGAGGAAAGGCCTATCTTATCCCTTTTAAGATCTATGGTTCAATTGCAACAAGTTCACTTTTGAAAACTGAAGAAAAGTCAGGATTACGTAGGAAATAGGACAATTTTTCTCCCGGTTTCTCAATGTATATGCCACTACCAGCCTGATCGTTCAGTCAAGATCGTTCGGTGTAATCAGTTTATCAGTCTTGAGCACAGTAAACATTTCATAAACTTACTTTAGTCTCTTTTACACTGTAGCTATTCTCTAACGTTTTGTGCGTAAAGTCAGGAAGACAATCATTGAGCATTTTAATTCAAGGGAATAAAAGAAAATATTATGCTCGAAAATGCCAGAAAATGTAAATTTAAATAAAAACTGAAAAATATATTTTGATTAAACTCTGCAGTTCACATTCAAAATCAGAATGCATGACTTGTGAAGCTCTAGTAAGATCAAGAGCTTTAACAATGCTAGAAAACAATTTTCTCTTGGTATTGTTACATAGACGTATGAAATAGCAAGGCAGCCATTTTTATGGTAAATGGTTCATCTGAAACCTTTCATCAATGGTTTCGTTCAACCATATAGTGTTACTCCTGAAAGAGATAATTCTTTTCTAAAAAAAATCAAACTAACATTTTCATGTTATATTTTACTCACACTGACCAGATGCTTGTAGTCTTAATGTTTTCAAACATGCTAACTGCACGTATATTAGATCCTTTACAAGGCAGATCGCCTTTAAATAATTACTTAAATCTTAAGACTACGTAAATTATCAAATCCATTTGCTTTCAATCCTACCGAGTAGGGGAGACCAGGGCAAGATGACTATGTTAAGAGTTTTCGTTATTTATTAATTTATTTTTAAGGATAGTAAAATTAATTTTACATGAGCTGTTAGAGCAGTCCTTTGTAGTATAAAATTCATTACCATTAAATTTTTGGAATAAAAATAATGAAGAATATTTTTATTTTTTCATAACTTACCAAATCGTCATCTCTCCCCAGTACTGGGGCACGATGACTTTCACGTTGGGGCAAGATGACAACAATGAAAAAGGTTGAACACATTTTATGTTTTGAGTTCGTTACCTAGTTTAACAAATGATAACTGTGTTTTTACATCTTACAAAGAATCAAATTAAGCGTAATACATTGTAGCGTAATGTTAAAGTATTGAGTTGTGCAGCTAACAATAGACAAATAAAAATGCCATTTTCATTCATGGAACATTGTTTATGACACCACTCCTGGCTTTTACAGCACTGGATCCATTCTTCTGTTGAATGGTCACAATATTCCTCTGGACCAGCAGGGCATACTGTAACACCATCCTTTAAAGTTGCTGCAACTGGATTGCTTGACAGGATTTGTATAGATTTGAACCTACAGGCACTTAGATTGAGTTTTTTTACTCCCGTTTTAGCTTCACAAGCTTATTTTCCCCCCCCCCCTTTTTTTTTTTTTAATACTCCATTTTTTCCCTTCCGCTTTGCTCCTTGTTATGACATTTCGTTGATAGGTGTGTTTGTAAGAATGTTTGCTCTCAGTTTTCTGCTTTTTCCTTTTTCTCCCTCTCACATTGTGTTGCTTTAGGCAATGCATTGAAACCAGAAACACTAACAGGCTTCTTCGGCGCATCGGAATCAGCATTTGCCATAAGTTCTGCTTCGTCTGGAGGGTTTATATGTTGGTTTTCTACTACCACTGTCTAAGGATTAGCACTATTATTCTCAGTTTCATCACCAACAAGCTCGTCATCTTGCCCCGCGTTTCGGCTCGTCATCGTGCCCCGAACTGCCTGTTTGAACGGATTCTTCTCGATTGCCATAAAGCAAGGCGATTAACTGACATTTATTCATGGTAATAGGTGTTATTTAAACTAAGTTACTCAAAAGTACTAAAGACACACGAGAAATCTTATCTGTAGCAGAGCTTATTTACATATGCATAAAGGTTATAACGTGGCAATGGTAAATAATCAGAGCTTCAGAACTAACACAAATATGGCGATTTAAGTATTTCTATACTATTTCTGAGCGAACAGCGGATAGGAGAGCCAATAGTATCCAGTTGATGCTGTTACCTAGTGGTAAATGGAAAAATTAAGGCATTCGTCATCTTGCCCCGGTCTCCCCTACGTGAGAACTATTATTTTAATTTTTATTAAATTGTATTAAGTCTCTAAAATCCAGAAATGTACATTCTCTTCAAGGTTGTCTTTAAATTTAAGGAATTGGCTACATTTTCCTTGCTTTCGTTCTGAAGTAACTTTACTCATCATAAACTAATTTTCTAAATGACAGACCATCATTTTCTATTGCAGATTGGCAACGAGTTGTATGATGATTTGGGAAACGCAATAGCAGCCTGCTTCTCAGAAATGTCATCTTATTCCACATGCCCGGTAGAACATGAAAGTTTAAGACATCTTGCTACAATAACAAAACTTCATGATGATCCGGACTACAAAGATTGGAATCCATTTTCTACAAGAAGGCAATGTTTCGAGCGCATTTGCCCACTCATAATGGAAGCCCTTGAGTGTGAAGAAGATCGGCCGGAAAGAGTTTGTGCTTCTGGTAGATTGGTCGATCTGCTGGTGAAAGGTGTTTTGTATGAATCTTGCGAAGAGTATTGTCAATCAAAAGCAACATTTCAATCTGAATCTGTTGAGTTCAAGATTGGATCTATATTGGAAAGTAAAGATTCACTGGGATCTCACTTGGGGCTCTTTTCTTGGCTGAAATCTGTGCCTTGGATCACTATGTCACAGAACTTCATCCATCGGACATTGGCAGTTAAAATAGACAATCTGGAACTGCCATCAAAGGAACATTCTTGGACTGATAATATATTGAGACATGCCAAAGAATACGCAGATGTTTTGGCGGATGATCAAGACATTATAGCTGATGTGGAAGAAAAATTCTGGAACAAAAGAATTCATGAAAACTTGATATCAGACCCTCCTGAAGTACTGAAAAGGGCTGACGAAGTTCTTAAACGATGGCAAAGGAGAAATCATCGTGGTTCAAAAGAAGAAAGTTCTGAAAAATCTGTTGAGAAGAACGTAAAGTTTGTAAAAATTGATCAAGATAAAAGTGAAACCGAAGAAAATTTAAAACAGAATTTTCTTGAAGACTTCACGGGTTTGAATCACAATAAATCTTCTTCCCCTTTCGGCAAAGAATTAGAAATTATATCAGAATGTTCAGAACCAACATGGACAGAAGAATGCTCCGAAGCCCAATCTAGTGAAACAAGTTTGCTGTTCTCGGAGAAAAATCCAGTTGAAATGAACAATTCAGAAATTTCAGACCTTGAAGAACATGATAGTAAAACTGACTTTGGGTCATCGTCAATGGTCACGAATGTCTTCGACCGAAAAAGTTCCATAGAATATCAAGAAAACGTGCTCAGCCTTTTAAGGGGAAAAGAGAAGCTAAGGGAAAGTTTGCTGAAAGTTCTAAAAGGAGGCAGCAGTCCAACTGACGAAAAAATGCATGATGCAGAAAATCATTTTGATAGTACAGAGAACTTGAAGCTTTCACCAAAGATCTCAGAGTAAGTAGATGTCAGTTCCTTTCACTCATTTGCTGCATGATCCTTTTTAACCGTTCCAGTAGATTATTTGAAATGCAAAGTAATACGTGAATACCACAGTAATAGTTTTGGGTAATTACACGAAGTTTATATTTTTCACATTCATCAAGTAGTTGATTCTAAAAAATATGTAATGAATAATTTAAACACTTGACTTCAAATATTACTTTCTTTCAATCAATGAAAGCGAATACAGTCTAACCACAGAAGACGTGGAGTCAGGCCAGCGGCCAACGACGATTCCATCTGAATGAATCTAGCAGGGTAAATGGGAAAATAGCAATGAGTTTTTGGTGCACACGTTTTATAATGTCACTATGGCTTTATTAATTTATTGTATTCTCTCAGTTGAAAATGATGGGAAACAAAAAGAGTTTACATTGGAACAACAAAAAGAACATAAAATGTTTTCAGTCCATCTGGAATGTAAAAGCTAAATGGTAAGCTCAAAATTATGCTGTGAAAAACACAATGAATCAATTAATTTTTAATAGTGAGAATATCGATCGAATATGGTTTAGATTTAAAAATTAGTGCTGTGAACAAATTGTGCATATCTCTAACGAACAAACTACCACCCCTGTAAATTAATAAATGCGTCCATTTCCACCTATAAACCGGATGTTTGCCTGATGACCAAACATTCATGTCAATAGGTTCGAATAGCGTTTTTACTTGTTTTCTTATAATTCTACTGGGATAACTCACAAATACTAGAACACAGTTCAAATCATCACAGCCGCAAACGGAAGTGCATATTCCAACAGACTTCTTTTGCTTTGCTACGTATCGAAAAATATCATTTAGAGTAGATACTTTTGTTTGTAACTTCCAACGAACGACCATCTTGCGCTTTTTCACTTAGATAAACAGGTCGATTACAAAGTGTCCTAATTTAATTAATTCTGTTATGCTAGCTAGTCAAGTAAAGCAGTCCTTGACAGCTAACTTCTTCTGATAATATTTAGCTTTGGCAACTTGGCGAATCATTCTGAATGTCGCAAAAAAAAAAAAAAAAAAAATTAATTTGATCTTTGACATCTTGAATTCAAATTATGTTTTTCGCAATCACGAGTGAGTGTATGTAGGCGTGTGTGTTTGTGTGTGGGGGGTATGTGTGTTGTGTAGGGGTATGTGTATGTGTGTAGGCATGTGTGTTTGTGTCTGTATGCAGGCATAAGTGTGTGAGTAGTTGTGTGTATGAATGTGTGAATGTGGCGGTGGGGTATGTGTATGAGTGTATAGGCATATGTGTTTGTGTGTGTGTGTGTGCATGTGTAGGTGTCTGTATGTATTTGTGTGTGTATAGGTGTATGTGTGTGTAGGTGTATGTGTGTGTATGTGTTTGTGTGTATATGTGTGTGCGTGTGTGTGTGTAGGTGTATGTGTGTGTATGTGTTTGTGTGTATGTGTGCGTGCGTGCGTGTGTGTGTGTAGGTGTAGGCGTGTGTAGGTGTATGTGTGTGTATGTGTTTGTGTGTATATGTGTGTCCGTGCGTGAGTGTGTATTTGTGTATGTATGCGCGTGTGTGTAGGACATGGATGCAACTTGGAGACGGCTTTCGCTATAGGAGCAGCATCGTCAGGAGCCGGTCGACGGTGATGGTGCAGAGGATGGCGGTGAGAAAATAAAATGATAGGACATCAAAACAGTCAAGTAAGAACAATAAGCAATCGTGATTGCTCAAAAAAAAAAAAAAAAAACACATAACCGAAAGCCTACTTCTACGTATATATAATGATACTTATCACCAAACCCGATTGGTAATTCACGACGACTTCGATTTGAAATTGTTGACTGTCTTATAATATTTCAAGATGAACGTTTTGAACACAACAACATAAGTAATTATATTTTTCAGAAATTAACTTTCTCATTTTTTTTTTCAAGTGGACGAAGTAAACACTAGTCCATAAGTACAGTCGGAAGAAAAACTTTGAATTGGAGAGAAATTTAAGGATCAATGAAGAAAGAAAAATAGAAACATATTTCAGCAGTGATGTTAGTGAACTTACTAATAAAAACACTGGAAGGGCTTTTTGAACTTGTTATCAGATAAAATCTGAAACCGTAATCAACCAATTGACTTATTATTGATACACTTGGTCCATTACTGGTACACTTGTAACCTGTTACTAATAAAACCATGGGGTTCACTAAAAAATGCTTAATTATTTTCTGATGATTATACTTCTATATTTAAAATTCAACAAAAAAGCAGCAATTTTTCGGTTTTAGCATACATATTTAAGTGACCCAATTTAGGGGACTCTATTATTGGTTCATCTGACATTTAGTATGCTCATTGCTGGAGCATAAAGGATGTTCTTTTAAATCAAATTACATACTTTTGGTGATATTAGGCATTAATAATGATCTAGGTCGGTTCGAACAGTGAAAACTTTCATTGTAACTGACGTAACATCCTGAAGTGACCCATTACTGGTACACTTGCCTCATTATATCTAAATTAACTATTAAATAGATAGTTGAATGTTCCTTATAATTTGATTTTTTTTTTTTTTCAGACGCGAAATTCTTCATGTGAAGCCATTTTACATGAAACCACATTTCCTTGGGCCAGAAAACAATGATCTTAAAAAACTATTTCAACCACCTTCTGCTAGTAATATGGTTACAGAAGGACCTTCATCGAAATCAGGGTGAATAAATTGTTCTTTTCTTTTGAAAAAATACTCTAAATTAGGCGTGTCTTCTAAATGTCGTTTTCGCTAGGAATTTATGTTATAGCTTTTATTTTTCGAAAATAAAAATGTAACGTTGTTAATAGTCTTTGTTGTCCAGAAAATTTCTTATCATTTTCACACAACAATAAACAGTAATGTTTATTGTCAGATTATGTTTTACTTATTTTTCAAATGTTCGCTTCCTATTAATGTTCACTTATTTATTTAATTCATTTATTTATTGTATGTCATAGTAGTGCTTAAATTTTAGAACTCAAGCGGGTCATTTTAAATTATTAAATGGTTCTCAAGTGGTTTTCAATCATGGGTCTTAGGTTCCCGAGGCCTGCTCTAAATAGTAGTTGAGTTTTCAAACGGAAACAATTACATTCGCATATAAATATATTAAAGAAGCTACGACTTTATCTTATGTTTAAAATATAAATTAATTTTTGGAATAGAACTAGAAACACGTTTTGTAACTTTTCAAAGTAGGTTTCTCGTTTTTCAATATGTATGAATTAACATAAATGATTATAATTAATGTTTATCTGAAAATACAGTTTCGGATAATCTGTTAAAAAATGATACATGTTCTTTTTTTAAAGCTAAATTGTTGTCACAAAACAAAATCCTTTTTGGCTCAGTTTTTATCAGATATATAGCTAGGAGTTTTTTTTTTTTTTTTTTCGGGAGTAAAAATATTGCTTGACAATTTTCATATGAGTGAAATTCATTTTGGTGGAGTGTAAGATGAGAAAATGATAAAGACCATAATCACTAGCAATTCCATCAAGAATATTTTAAACAACTTTCTAAAGATGAAATTGAAGATGATAAAAAATGAGGAAATGTAGATTATTTTGATTTTTTTAATGAGAAGAATGTTTGATTTTTCTTCTTCTTTCTTCTCGGAGATTGACGCTCTGGTTTTATTTGATGAGGACTATAATCTCATTAAATGTTTCCCCTCCTTACATATGTTATATTCTTATTCCATATAGTACAAAAAAATAAAGAATTTACAGCACAAAGAAGGGAAAGTACGTCCGGAGCGAGGGCGGGAGTCGAACCCACCGCCTCAAGTGTGTCAAGCAATCGCTCTGACCACTTGGTCACTGAAGCCCCATGTTTGATATATTTTGCATTAAAAACATTCAAATGTTATAGTTAAAAAATACCAGTTGCTTTTTTTAAATGCTATATTTTTTATTTAAAATACAAAGTGTGAACATACGCTGGATTGAATTACGCTTTTCAGGAGCTCTACAAGCATTTCGGGCTGTAATTGAAGGTTTTCTACCTTAGATTGGCTTTTTCTGATTTTTTGATCAGATTCTCTTCTTTTGTCAATTTAGAAAATTGAACGTCGTAACTTCAGCGGCAGTCGATGAAGGAAAATGTCCATTTGAAAAGAAGTGCGAATCGAAATCTCATAGACGTGTAAGTTCGTTTTTTGACACATAAATTCCGTACATTGTATTAAATACGACGAGAAAATGTATTGACGATGGCATATCTTTTCATCAGGCTGAGGCCCCTATATATACAAGCTGGCGCATCAGCTTAAGATCAGCCTTTTTGGATTGGAGCGCGTATTTGAGTGGTTGTCTTTTCTGGCGAGTAATCGCGTTTGGTGATTGTTCACTGCGAGCGATTATTGGCGGCACGTGAATTATTTATTGAATAAAATATTATTTTCAGCGAATTTGGCGAAACCCGAAACTTTGCTCCGGTAACCCTAGCAGTGCAACAATGGAAAATCCGATCCAAAATGGCTAAACTTAAGCTGATGCGTCGGCCTATCTATATATAGCAACTCTACATCAGGCTAGAGCCGCTATATAGTTAGGCCGATGCATCAGCTTAAGTTTAGCCATTTTGGATCGGAGTTTTCATTGTTGCGGAGCTAGGGTTACCTAAGAAAGATTCCGTGTTTCGCCAAATTTGCCGTAAGTAATATTTTATTTAATAAACAATTCACGTGCAACTAATACCTAGTATTCGCAGTGGGAAATCATCAAACGCGATAACTCGCCAGAAAAGACAGCCACTCAAACACGCGCTCCGATCCAAAATAGCTAATCTTAAGCTGATACGTCGGGGCCTTACATCAGGCTAAACACATACTAGACTGAGCATTACAGGTACTTTTTGGCTGTCGCCATGAAAGCCTTTTTACTTACAATCTGAGGATCATTTAATGAGCTGAAAGATCTGCCCTGCTGTTAAACAGCTTTTCAACGATGGAATTTTTCGCAAATTCAGTTAAATAGAGGTACAGTGGCCGCCACTTATATGAATCTCGTTTATTCTAAACAGTTTTGATGCCATAAAGCGGCTGATTCAATAAAGCTGGATTTTGTTTTGTTTTTGACAATATGGTTCATTAAAGCGGTAGATTCAATTAACCACAGATTCAATTAACCGGCGTTCACTCTAATTAATGTCAGTGATGTTGGTAAAGGCGCCAAATTTAGAACTCTCCTCATTTCTTGGCAATAATCTCTTCCTTCGTCCTGACAGCCGATTTTTTCTTTGGTTGCATTGCGTAGAGTGTATTATTATTGGTCTAAGTCTAAGGCATGTTGTAAATGGCAAAATATTCGTTACTTCTTCCACTCCCCTCACGCACATACATTTAAACACTCTCTTGTTTCAGATAGGAAAATGAAAAAGCTGAGGCATGATATTTTTAAAAAATGTATTATCCAAGCTTGAAGAAACTTCAGAAAGGAAAAAAGAACTAAATTTTATGACTGCGTCCTCCACTTCCCACACACATACATGCACGTTTTCATATGAGGCAGTGAGAAGCAAAGGGATGTTAGTGCCAAAATTAAAAATTTGGAGATGATCAGTACACATGGTAGGTGAACCTCTCCTCTGTTTTGGGGGAAAAGATTGTACTAGTAGCCCTGGTAGTTGCTGCTGTATAGCATGATTTAGAAAAAAATTTAATGAAAGCCTACCTAGGATGTTATCTTTAAACGCGTTTTACTCTTAACTTGAAAATGTCCCCTAACATCCCTTTGCTTCTCACTGCCTCATATGGCAAATAAAAGAACAGATGCAAGATAATATTATTCCATCCAATCCGCTACAAAAGCTTCATTTTATTTATACTTTAAAAAATATTGTTATTTTATTTATTTATTTATTTGGAGAATAAATAAAATCGTAAAAATCCGGAGCTAATTTAATGTACTCAGATTTGGTTAGTACTAATTCACACAAAAGATCTTTTTTTTTTTTTTTTTTGCTGTAAAGAAACTTATAATACATGAAAGTGTATTAAAGCGTGAAATGTATGGAAATAACTTCTGTTTTATCTAATCTTCTGCGAAAAAGTTTTGTAAAAGTTCATTAAAGAATTCATGATCTGGAAAAATTTGTTTCCACCAGAGACTTTTGCCTCAAAATAATCCCTATATGCCCCTTTAGCAGTGTACATCGAATCTGTCACTAATCTCCGCATTGAAAATTTGATTTAAAATTAAAGACGAATAATATTCTTCAGTATCTAATACACCATCTTCTAAGAATACTTTGGGAAACACTCGATAAAACGTATTTGCCTTTCTTTAGTAGCTTTTCTTTTTTTCTACTTTAATTTAATATCTGATTCTTCTGACGTCCTGTCTGCTTTTCGTAGTTTCTTCGGTTACATGCGTTTTCATTAGAAACAAATCCAATAGGAATCGCTTAGGTTTTTTTTCTATTTTAAGAATAGTTTACATGTTCATTCCATTCAGGCTTCTGAACTACATTTTGTAACGTTTCTGTACACTTCTTGATGTGTTTTTATGATCAACTGTTTCTTACTGTTTTAGAAAAAAATTCTATTTATGTCTGAAATTTGTCTGACAATTTAACCAACAATGAAACACAGTGTGAATAGATCAGAAGTTAAGTCGTATGACTGGTCAAATGAGGAAGGGCATTTGGCTAAAATTTACTTTAATTAATATTCCTTACCTCTACGAAATTTATTGAGGTGAAAAAGTTTGCGAAGCCTTTCACTTCTCTCTCTCTCTCTCTTTTTCTCTTTTGACTTTTCAAGCGAGACAATTTGGCTAAACTTGAATATTTCAACAGTCGAAGCCTAAAAATGCATCGCAGTGTTGATATTCAAAGTTCTTAAAAGCTTAAATTGCTGCAAAACTTATCATGTTTGAATCCTTTTATTATAAAGAAACAGCATCTAAATTACTTCAGACACATAGTTTTAAACTCGTTTCAAAATGCTTAGTAATATTCAATCGAAGAAGATGTTCAAAAAAGTATTTAAAAATGAATAATAGAGATATATTTCAACAAGCAAAATACAGTCCAGCCCGCTTATTTGAATATCGGATAAAAAATATCCCACTTAATATAAAAAACATTAAGTGTACTACACCTTGATGCGTGTTATTTTTATCCCGGATAATGGAATATCTCGCTTATTACAACAATAATTTTCCGTGGCAAATTGGATATTCGATTAAGCTGGCTCGATTGTATGCTTATTTAATAATGATGCTTGTGAAAAATTGATCAAGGGACATTTATTCACCAAAGATACATTTTCAGGTATCGATTAAAATATTAAAATAAAGATATTTTTCAGTGTTTTTTTTTTTTTTTTTTTTAATGTTTCACTCTACTTTTGATGCTTACAACTACCACATTTCGTGAAAATTGTATCTTAAGCTAAGAGAATGAAATATAAAGCTGCATAAGAGAAAGTTTGGTATAATTTCTACATACCTAGTATATACTAGGCCTGCAAAATACTTTACTGCGCGAACTACCTTTTACTTATACATTAGGTCCATCTTAGGTCTAGGTAAATAGCTATCCAGATTAAGAGAAGTCCAGGATCCAGATAATCGAGGGTTTTCTGTATCTAATTACTTTCAAATCTTTAATTTTGGAATCCCGTCACTTCCAGGTGCTTTTTATGTAGTAAATAATAGGCAGAAAAACGGAAAATGTACTGCGAAGTACATTATATTTTTCATTTTTTTATCCGCTTTCGACACTTATTAGACGAAATAGCCGCAATTACAAAAACCCAAAGATAAATACTTTTAAAGTAAACCATTGTGTGAATTTATTTGCTTTTCCTCTTGACTCATCTTATATTCCGAACAAGACAGAGAAACATGCAATCGTCCCGGAAGGACACTCGAAAGGTTAACTGCACCTCCCCGTGGAGTTGAGAAGAAAAGTGGCTGCGCGAGTGTCCTAACGAAACCAGAACGATCCGATGCCCACAAATGGGCAAAAGCGACAGTATGACGTCACTGAGGCGTCCCACTTATCCCGTAGCCTTCACTTTGACCGCGAAGATTGGAAATTGGGGATCTTATAACAATTGAAAATCTTCCTAATGCGACTAATAGCCGCTTTGTAAGTGTCGGAAAAGAAAAAAGTGTTGTCACGTTTGGGTAAAGAAACTACATACAATACCCGCCACTTATTAAAATCACATTCGTCTGAGGACAGTTGATTTTTTAAGCGGTTGATTTTATAAACCGGCGTGCCTGAACTTAAAAGAAAAAAAAATGGTTTTAAAGTTTAAATGCAGTCGCACTCCCCTATATCGAATCCTGATTTAACGAGAATTAAGATTTAGCGAGTAAATCAGAAGTACTTGGTTAGTACATTGTTAAGCCTATGGGAGCATAACTCGCTTTTAACGAGCAAAACCCGCTTAAAGCGAACAATATTTTTGCTATTCATAAAATTCCTATTGATTTCCAGCTCAGCTTACCTCTTTTTGGTAAGTTTTCTTCGACATTCCAAAGTTAGTTTAAGTTAGTAATAATAAAACTGAAAGTCTCTCTGTCCGGATATCTCTCTGTCCGGATCTCTCTCTCTGTCCGGATCTCTCTCTGTCCGGATCTCTCTCTGTCCGGATCTCTCTCTGTCAGGATCTCTGTCTGTTAGGATCTTTGTGACGCGCATAGCGTCTAGACCGTTCGGCCGATTTTCATGAAATATGGCCCAGAATTAGTTTGTAGCATGGGAGTGTGCACTTTGAAGCGATTTTTCGAAAATTCGATTTTGTTCTTTTTCTATACCAATTTTAAGAACATTTTTCCCGAGCAAAATTATCATAAGATGGACGAGTAAATTACCAAGTTATCATAACGTGGAACCATAATATGGGCAAGCCAATTAGCGAGAAGTTCATCATACATTATTTGTAAATATTCAGGCGAACCAAAAGACCTTTTAATTTTCTACTACGGACAAAGCAGTGCAGGTGCCACTAGTAAGTCATAAATCCTGAGAACAAATGATGACAGAACTTTCTTTAATTTGTGGAGTAGAAATTTACATATTTACATATTATTACACATTTTAAAAATTACATATGTGTGTATACGTATATTCCTCAAAAACAATGACGTAAGAAAGAGACATTCATACAGTTCAAAGCAAAATAATACGTTTTTGGAACGCAGTGGTTGTAAAGAAGAAGAAAAAAAGCAACTATGATGAATTTTTATAACTTTTTTCACGAACTCGTTTTTTACGAGCACTCGGTTATATCAGGAAACTTTCGTTATAAGCGAGTTCGACTGTACTCTGAAAAAGTGAATTACTACTAAGTGTTTCAAAATACAATTGATATTTTAACAAAACATGAAGTGTACCTTTTTATATACACAACGGTTTTAAATATTGGCGCATTCATGCTTGATTAACAGAATTTGAAAGTCAAGATTCGTCATCGCTTGAAAGTTGATAAAAGGTTTTGTAACATTCAACACTACCTCCACTTTGATCTCAAAAGCATCGTTTAACATCAAGCATTTTTCCGATACGTAGGCTAGAGTGTTGTACCTTGGGACATTTTTCTTATTTATGTTTAACGTCAATTATTTAAATAAAATTTAAAATCTAAAAGTCACATTAAACTACCCCAGTATCTTTCTCTGCACTATATTTTTAATTCAGACAGTTTGGAAATAAAATATTCCAGTCATTTAAAGTAAGAAGACATTAAAGTAAAGAGTTTCAAACTGTCCCAAGATACAACATCCTATTCTACCTTGGGACACATCCAGTTGTAACAGGGACACTCTTCATGATTCAGGAAACAGCCATATACTTGAACCAATTTTGCACCAAAAACAAAAAAACAAAAAAATATTTTTTCACGATAATGAATTGAATTATGAATAATGAATAATTAATCATAAGTAATGAAGTTTGAGCTATTATGTAACATTAAATGTGTTTAAAAGACTACATCAGATTAGGACACTTTCCCATGTTCCTAAACATATGTTAATTATTAAGAACCGTGCATACTCGTATTGCACTTTGGGACGAGTCCTATGGTACAATTTGTTTGGCTGTCCCAAGGTACAATCACCACGTGGTTTAAGAAAAACCAAAATGGTGTCAATCTTGATGTAATATCATTATTTTCTTATAAGCAAAATATTTAAAATACTTCTCTTTCATAACGAAATACATTTCAGTTGATTAGTTTTACAAATACAAAGACAAAAAAATGAAATAAAAATGAAGAAAATATTTATTTTGGAGTCACGAAATTTTCTTTCTCTCACAAAATCAGCAATTTAACTTTTTTGATGCAGATTGCTACTATGGCACCATTTGGTGGTGAAGGTTGCTATTAGAGATTACAAAAAACATGGCTGCTAAAATCTATTTTTAGAAATTAGTAGTGTAAAAGGTACAAGCGTCCCAAGGGACAACACTCTCCCCTATACGCTTTGAAAGCCTGCTTTCATAAAACGTTGATAATGATTTTATTAAAGAATGGTTTCAATATGTATTGATATTTTAATCCTTGCGTCCCTCCAGATATGATTCTAAAAAGCGGCTTATTTTATAATACAATGATTTTATAAGTGGCAATTATTGTATTTTCTTTTTTAATTTCACCATTAAAAAATTATATATATATATATATATATATATATATATATATATATATACAGTGAAACCTCCGAATAGCGGACAGTCAAGGGACTAGAAGTTTTGTCCGTTATTGGGAGGTGTCCGCTATTAGGAGGAACTACTTAATTTACCTTTTTCAAAATAGGCTGTTGTTCCCTTTGTAGAACACAATCGAATCAATTGCGAAAGGTTTACTACATTTTACGTCAAGTGTAATTAATCTGTTTTTTCTTAATAAAGGTATACTGACAGCACACACTTGTCTTAAAAAGCATTTAATCAATTAAAGTAATCAGTTAACACAGTTTGACATCTCTTTTTTGCATTACCAACGGCGGCGATTCGGCGGAGCAACCCCCCTTTCCCCCCACACACTTTTTATGGCTAATTTATTTATTTTATCTCGAGTATCACTATTGCATGATTGACAGTTGGCAATATGACCTTGAATATGGGCAAATCTTTTTCATGTCTAAAAATTAAACAACCAAACGAAATCACGGCGCCATAAAGCCGACTACTACCGGCGCCGGTCAGCTCAATTGCATCTCCCGAGAGCCCTAGTTAGAAAAAGCGCCCAGTTTCCTCTTTTTTATCTTAACTTTTAAATAGTTATTGTGTACAAAATTCATTAAAATCTTAAGAAAAACGTACGTTAATTGTTAGACTGACATCAGTTTTCACTTATCTGCTTCAATACTCTCAAAACTACCCTTTACAAAATTAAGACTTTTTTCCCTTTTTCATTTTTTGCTGCCCGCAAAAAGTACCATGCCTTTTAGTTCTTTTTTTTTCTGCCCCCAACGTTTAAGCCCCAATCGCTGCGTCTGCCCATTACCACCCTTTTAATTCCAAGAAACAGTGATAAGGAAATGACGGGGGGGGGGGGGTGGAATATCAGTTGTGGAGGATGAAAAGCTTTGAAAGGCAAGCAGTTATTAAGATATTCTGTGAAAAGAAAAAAAAAACGAAAGTGCTACGATCGCAAGGAAACTTTTTTGTGAAATAACTGTCCGTTATTCGGAGTGTCCGTTATTCAGAGTGAATTACATGGAATGGCCTATATTGAGGGACTGGGACTTGCAAAAATGTCCGTTAATTAGAGGTGTCCGTTATTCGGGAGTGTCCGTTAAGGGAGGTTTCACTGTATATAGATATATATATATATATATATATATATATATATATATATATATATATAAATACATACAGGGGGTCTGAAAAGTTACGCGTTTTAAAAACTTATAGTAAAGCAACAAATTGTCGTATGAATGGGCAGTTTGCGCCATAATACTTCCCAGAATCAAGATTTTCTGATGACATCGTAAAAAAAAAAAAAAAAAAAAAAAAAAAAAAAAAAAAACATGAAAAAAGGAAAAATTGAAAAAAAAAAAAAAAAGAAATTTGAATTTTTGGCATCTTGAATTCAAATTATGTTTTTCGCAATCACGAGCGTGTGAGCATTTACGCACATGTGTGTGAAAGCGTTCGTGTGTTTGTAGGCGTTTAGTCCAGTCATTTGTTCGAAAAAAAGGGGGTTACCTGGAAAGTTTTCCGGGAATTTTAAAAATTGGATATTTTATAGATTTTGATGTGCTCTTTTCGAATTTCTACTTTGCCACCTCGTATCTCTGCCGCTCGCGCCGCCATATTGAAAAAATGGCGTCTAAAAGCGGTATTTTGAGAATGTCTCCGTTCTCTTATTTTACGATAAAAACGTATTTTACAAAATTTCTAACTAAAAACTAGAGAAAATTTCCTACAATTTATGTCATAACAATTTTTTTTTGTAAAATAACTAGTTTCGACGTACGAGCGCCACAAAGTATTATTTAACACGCGTTATCGCAGAATAAGTCGTTCAGTACTAAAAAAGTTGAAATGTTTCAGTTACACTTGCTTCAGCAAGATGGCCTCTTAAAAATTTGAAAGGTCTGACATTTCACGTGCTTGAAAAAAATCCAAGACTTCCAGAACTTCCGTTAAACCACCAAATAGTACCAGAATATGTACATTGCTATTTATAAAAAAAAATCAGATATCTAATTTTATTCTTTATTACTTACAAAAAAAATGTCACTTTTATTCTCATGTGTTTCTATTGCTTTGATAATTACCTGTATGTCTCCCCTGATTTTGGACATCTTAATTAACAAATTAAAGTCATATTTTGGTAATATTTTCAAAACGGTCTGTAATTTTTCGGGGTTCCCTCGATTTTAGGCCTAATGGCGCTAATGATAAATTAGCCCCTGGATGTAACTTCAGTCCTCAGAAAGAAAGATTTTAATGCAAGTGATTTTTCGTACTCTCTCCACAAACTACGATACTGTACTTTCTTACATTCTAAACTATGTGAACTATCAGGAATTACCATTATTCATTTTGTCTTCGGTCCCCGCAACTTGTTTGGCAACATAACCATGCGCACCCAGCCTTCATTTTGTAGTGCCCACGTGCTTTCCGACTGGGCTGCCCATTCATCCCGATTCACTTCTCCTCCGTCTTGTGATCGCGTGGAAATCAGTTTCTTCTGAAGAGAAGAGTTACGTTTTTCTTTGTCCTCCGAATTCAAGAATGGGTACCCGATATCGAAAACCGTCCGGAAGTCCGGAAGAGAGGATGGCCCGGAAGCGCATCGACAGCCTGTTCGGTGACCGCACGAGGTACAAATACCTGGTCGTCTGCGAAGGCGGATTGGTATTGCATGACAGACCCTACTCCCCAGAGCACGACCAATTTGAGATTGGAAAAGTAAGTGTTACAACTTTGTTTGCAACTGGGGTGCCCAACCAAAAGCCAGGGCTGGCCCGGACTTAAATTTTTGGGAGGGTGGAAACTCTCAATCTGCCGAAAGGAACTCCAAATTTCGCAGAATGCTGATAATTTTGCCGAATCTAATTTTGCTCTAAATTTTGCTAAATGATGAGAAATGATGAGAATTTTTCCGAACCGTCAGACAAAATTTGCCGAATAAGAAAAATTTTTAAGGTCACACGGTCACAGTGACTTCCCGTGATCTCCCATCATGGGGCTCCTGCCTATAGCCTGCAGGCATAAGCGGTCCACAAAACTGATCTACGTGGCTAGTTATGTTCAATGTCACGATAGTTGCAAATTTGTTGTCAATAGTCAGATATCAAGCTCTAAAAAAACAGGTGGGAACTTCGTATTGATAAATTAAACATGTAAACATTCTTGGTTTGTAATTTTCTTTCCTTTTCCTTGTTATCTAATCTGCTTTTTGCCCAGCGAGATTCCCGGATTCATTTTAAAATGAGGTTTGTCCTGGAGTAAAAAAAGGTTGGGCGCAACTGTTTCGGATATTTGCAGCAAATATTTTCTCTTTTACAAACATGTTATTAAAGGGCAAATTTAGTGGTAGCCACCGACCACCCGGCGGCTAATAGAAAAAAATTAGTGATTAAGAAATCCTCTTTCGATCCTCACCTAATGAAGTAATTTTTGTGCACCCTCAAAGTGTGCGAAAAGCATTATGGAATCGGTAAAATCATTTATACCAAAATCAAGAGGCAGCCCTTATGAACTAATGTAATTCATTAAGAAATGCTAATTACATTAATTAATGAATTAAAGAATATTTTTGTCGTGCCCGTAGTCCATAGTTACTTACTCATGTATCACTGTGAAGATATGGGGTGCTATTACCTCTAGAGAGGAGCGATTCTCAACCCAAAAATTTAACCGGTCCTCGGAAATTTTTGCTGGTCGAAAATTTAAAAACAAAGAAAAAAAATATATATATATATATATAAAAAAACCTATACGACACTTTCTTGTGGAATTTTGCCATTAATTTTCAAAACTGTCTACAACTTTTCTCTAATGCTTACTTACTTATGCATAGTTATTACAATAAATAACTGTCTACTATCTTTACTTTTAAATATTTTGTTGAAGTTCCTTTAATATACATGAAAGTTTCATTTATTTATGCATTTATTTATTATTATTTAAAAATTTGAAGGGGAAAAAAAAGCCCTCAGCGTAGCAATAACTTTTTCCACATCAATCCGGGAGTAGAAAGTTTATTTATTAAATAGTTTATTTTTAGTTATATATAAGTAAATAAATAAAGATAAGGAAAAGAGATATGGGGGAAGGGGCCTTCTTTAGTCCGACTCTTTTTTGAATGACGTCTTTGACGATGTCATTTACTCTATTTCTCTCTCTCTCTCTCTCACACACATACACGCACACACACACACACACACTAAAGGAAACCTCCCCGGTCTGGAATTTTTTTCCAAAAAGTTCTTATTGCCAGTCCGCAGGACTAAAGTTGCTAAGAAACCCTTCTCTAGAGGTTAAACTTCTTTATTACTGCCGTTTACCTGCTCACGGCAGAAAAAACTTTAGAACTTATTTTCATCCGCAATCTAAATTCCGTCTGAGGCATGAAAATTCGCGAACATATTTAAAAACAAATACAAGGAGTTGAGCTCCTGCGATATTCGTTGTACAAGACTTGAGAAGACGCATCTAGATTATTTTTTTAGGAAATTGTAACTAATTATTTTAATACTTTCAAAAACTGCGGAAAGATGGCGACATCAACAAACTTGAAGGTATGAAAATTTCAACGACCGTTTCAGCAGAAGTTGAACCTTCACTAATTCGTAAAAACAGAATCATCATTAGACACTTTCAAAAAGCTTCATAAAGCAAATGAAAGGTTTCAGATACAGTGTCTCACACAATATTTTGTTCATCTATAGTTTAAAGTATTGACTGTTATCAAAAGGGATGAATTTTATCAATCTTCTTGAATATATTTCCCCGTCTTTTAGTTTAAAGCTTGATTATACATATGTAAGAAATTACATATGTAAGAAATAAATGCCTCAAAACCACTTTTGGGAAAAATTTTGTAGAGTTGTTTTACAAATGAAGTAAAATTATCATGCAATACTTATGTAAAAATTAAGAATTGCATCCATTTCACACTCTTTCCAAGAGATGTCGCCACTGAGTTTTGCTTTGTGGAAACGACACCCATGAAAAGGAAGCAAAAAAAAAATACTTTCTTAACAAAACATAGCATTTTTTGATGCAAAACGGATGAAAAAATAGAAAACTCTAATTTCAAACAAGTGTTTTCCTCCGAAAAATTTAGGCTTTTGGTTTTGATTAAAATTTAATTCTTTTAGAATGTCGTTTCCGTAGTGTAGTGGTTATCACGTGCGCCTCACACGCGCAAGGTCCCCGGTTCGATCCCGGGCGGAAACAAGACAATTTTTTCCATTGTTTCAATGACATGACGTTGTATGATTTTGTTGTGGAAGATATTTTATTGCATACTCTTTTTTTCTGCATTGAAAATGATCATAGTGCATTTTTGGAAAACTGTTCAAAATTTATGCTATTTACAAATGGTAACAAGTTTTGAAGTCCGTGGGGACACCATACTTTTTTTTTTTGTGCCGTTAGACCTGTACGTAAACATTCAACAGTTAAAATGTGTTTAAAAAAATATAGAAAGATATCATCTTGTCATTTTTAATGCATATTTTTTTTTCACCTTCGCTTGAAAATAATTCCAAATTAAAAGTCCAGAATTGAAATGCTTTATAGATATTTGTTAGCTTCTTCATTTGCTATTCTTTTTATGCCATGTAATTTCTCGTTTACGTGTGGTTCCTTCCGATTTTTAGCAAACACAAAATTACAATCGAACTTGCTCGAGAGCCCCTGGAGTCGCAATTTCAACCTACTCGTATTCCAGTAATAACCGACACCATGCTAAACCAGAGGTTTATCAGCTTTCTCTTTGTCTCTCTCTATCCAACAATCTGAGACAGTCGGATTTTTTGGAGATATCTGAAAGTATGGTTTTAACAGCCATACACTTCATAGGTTCCAAAAAATTGCGAGGAAAGTAAACTCAGAAACGCTCTCTCCCTCTCCCAGTTTTCAACCTCTGAGAGAGAAAAAGAGATTGACTTGACTGTTGGAGAATTGAAGCTAAGTTCGTATGGGTCAAAAAAATTAGGTGCTCCCCTCCTCCCAACCCTGAAACTATTTTCTTGTTGTGCCTCTACTTTCTAACTGTAAGCTGATAGTGTTAATCAGTTTATTTGTATAAGATGTGTTCAGTATGTAATATAGATACTATATGTATAAATTTGCTTTAAATGCTATTTTTAAAAAAATAAAAATTTATGTTCCAATTAATATATTTAAGTGTACATTTTAACACAGCACAAAATGTTAACACATTGCTTCCATAAATAAATTAAATTCTTAACGTATTTTTGGCCACATTATATTTATCGACAAAACCTCAGGTGTTAACCATATTTTCCCCAAACGCCACTGCATAAAGGCGCTCAAAAGACCTTTGAACGACAGAGCCGATCAGGCTTGGTGCAGACCTGTTTGTCGATATGCATATTTTCTAGTGTCAATGTTAATTGGTAATTTTTTCAAAATCATTGAAGTTCTTTACAGGATTTTATTTTTTTTATGTCGAAAAATAGGGCTGAATTTCGAATTAATGTTTTAGCTATTTGAAGGAAATTAAAAAGGATCACCTGATTTTTAACAACTAATCCAATGGTCGGAAAAACTACCTTTTTTTTTAAGAATTTTAATTTTTTTATGTCGAACTACGATTACAACTGCCCCTTTATTTCCAAAATTAGTAAAACTACGATTACTTTTGTTTTTTTAATGTAGTGACAACAAACTACTTTTAAAATGTAGTCGTTACTTCCCAAATTTTTAAAAAATAAATAAATAAAAAGCATACACTCACACACCATTTGCGGATTAAACGAGAAAAATTGATAAGTAGTTTAGATTAATAAATTAGTTTGAATAATTTATATTTGTAAATTATTTTTTCTCTGATTTTCGTTCGGAAAATACTGGTTAAAAGCTTCACTCAAACCTTATTTTTATGGATTTTTTCAGTGACTAATTTGAACATTACGAAAAAGAAAGAATAGAAGATGGAAGCTTGGCGGAACCTTCAGGTTTCGTGGAGGGAGATTGAGCGTTTATTTCAAAAACCAGTCAAGCGACAAACTCCAAAATTTCGAAAAAGCATTTTTCCCTCCGTATTAAAATTTTTCTATAAGGACTACAATATTTTAAACTAAGAGAGATATTCAGGTATTTGTTTTTCAATATTGTAATCATCATTGAATAGTTTAATTTGATAATATTGATGTTTTTCTAAAATCAGCAATTTTGTCGCTTGACTGGTTTTTGAAACAAACAATTAAATTTAAGAAGCGTTAAATTAATGTGTAGCAAAAAAAAAAAAAAAAAAAACTTTAAATATGACAATGGGGTTGTTTCCAAAATTTTAAAAGTATTTTTTTCTGAAAGAGCATGCTTAAAACCATAGGATCACACCATTTTTTAAATAATTTGTTTACGTTTAATATTAAAAAAAAATTCCTTAAATCGGCGCGCTTTCATTGTTTACACTTCTGCTGTCGTGTGACATCACAAATGATGAAACGCCATTCAGCGTTGCCATTCACAGAACAAAACATTTAATTCGCATCTTTACTCAAGTGTATTGGCAACGATTTGGTTGATAGCAAGCGTAGAGCGCAATTTTAATTCGCTGCTTGATTATCATAACGTGGAAACGTAGTACAAAGATGCGCCATAGTTCATCATTTGTGACGTCATCAAGACCACGCCTTGTTTAAAGAATCGGACATTTTAAAAAATTAATTAAAAAATAACTGTTGGGAAAATGAAAGTATTTTCTGAATCCATGTTATTTTTGGCTTATTCTATCAATTTCAGTGACAAAAAGTACTACTTTTGACTGAAGGAAACAACCCATTTAAAAAAAAAGCTTTTGGTCTTTTAAATACAGTCGAGTCCCGACTTACGCGAGGGATGCGTTCCAAGACACCTCGCGTAAGTCGGAATTTCGCGTTGTGGAATAAGGTATGTTTAGGAATTTTTATAAGCATACCCAATTGTTTCAGACGTTTGTAAACACCTCTCACATTGTTTCAAACCATTTATTAACTATATATTGCAGTATCTTTTACAAAGGACCGACATTTTCTGTATTTTAGAAAAAGCGTTATTATTTGACATAAAATTCTGTAATTTAGCACAAAATTAATGATTAATGGGGAGAGAAACTTAAAATAAAGCAGTATGGTACTTACAGTATGTACACTACAGCATTATTATAGCACTTAACAGTATAGCTATAGTAAATATATTTATAATATAAAAAATGAAGAAGGTTTATGCAGCGCGATCAGAATGATGTCAGAATGTATTTTATCAACGTTCATATGAAAAATGAAAAAAAAAAAAGTTAAGAATCGGAGCGGTTATTTGTATAAGCTAAAGCAAAGCGTTGTTTGGACTAATACAGTGGGTGAACTTCCGCTTTCATAAATGCTAAAGGGATGAAAGTCTATTCCCAAAACCAATATTTAGTGTCAACGAAACCAATTCTAACTCTCCACCGCTATTTTCCGAAAAATTTCACATGTTGCATGCGAGTAATTTGTATCCCCACTAAAAAATTCATTACTCATGAAAAACTCGCGTTATAGCCATTTCGCGTAAGTCGGATCGCGTAGAAGCGGGATCCGACTGTATTGTAAAGAATGGTAATTTTTTATAGTCATTTCAGAAAGAATATTTGGGCCGTTCCATTTTTAGCCTACTTTCCCAGTAAAAGTCAGAAAAAGAAGAAAAAAGCATGAAAGAAGGCTTAATGCATCTTAAAAATATCGCGAAAAACAAAAAAAAGTCAAAAATTGATAAAATAATTAAATAAATATCGAAAAATTAAAAATTGCAAAGTAGGGTATTGAGATGGGGAAAAATGTCTGTCGGTCCGTCGGTCTGTCTGTCTGTCCCCCCCCCCTAATAACTTTTGAATGAATAGTCCGATTCGAACAAGCTTTTTTTTGTTCGAAAGATCTCGGCAAGGACACCTCATTCCCATACTTCACTTTTTTGATTTGAACTATTTTTTGTTAAATTTTGAACAGTTCAAAAAAACTTAACATTAGCGCCTACGGGGAAATTGAAGGCAATTCCGAACTGTGAGACGAATTTGCTTCAAACAAATTTTGTAGGAAAAAGCTTTTGATAAAAAACTTGTATGTAAAATATCTTTTTGATTTGAACAATTTTCCGTTCAATTTTGAACAGATCAAATAACTTAACATTAGCGCCTACGGGGAAACTGAAAGTCAATGTAGATTCCGTACTTGAATCCGCCTTCATGAAGGCGGATTTACTGCAAACGAATTTTGTTGGAAATAGCTATTGACGCCAAACTCCAGACTCCGACTCCGAGACTTTAGGGGCACCTGACTCCGACTCCTGTGCCCGACAATTAATCGCACTCCGACTCCCTGACTTCGACTCTGACTTCGTAGCTTTGGCAAAAATTTATATACGGAGGACAAATGACTGAGTCCGATTCTCGGATATTCGACTCCGACTCCTTTATCTCAAAATGAGATTGACTCCGACTCCGACTCCGCAGCTATGGTTTTAACTGAGAAATAATTATTGTTGATATGACTTTTTTTTATTTTCACGCTAATGTTTTAATTTAGGTATTTAGTTTTCGGGGAATAAACTCGAAGTGATTATGTTTCTACATAAAGATATGCGCAGACGATTATTATTATTATTATTTTGGCAATGAAAAGTATTTCTTTAAGTTGTCATTTTATTGTTTTTATTTATTTTGGTAAGTGCATTAATTAATTTAAAAAATTATTTTTGGCAACAGGGGAAAAATAAATAATTTTTTTTTTGTTATGATGTATTTATTTTAATGAGCTTATTAATTTTAATTATTGTTTTTTCGTTTTGAAAGCTGATTTTTTTAATGGAAAAAAGTGTATTAACTGCCTTGTTTAAAAGGTGCTGCTATTTTATTTGTTCGTTTTTATTCATTTATTTATTTTTTATTTATTTATTTATTTATTTATTCATTTATTTTTTTACGCATCTAATTTGTTTAGATGAGTGAGGAATATTTAATTCCTAGAAATTAGCTTAAAATATTAAAAAATATATGTTTAAAACAATTTGCGATTTTAGCTATTTTTGAGAATATTGATCAGGTACTAGAAAGTAGTATGGGTATACGGGAAAGTAGGCTCGTATAGTTCTAGACAAAACTTCATGTTAAAAAAATGAAAGAAAGAAAAGAAAAAGGAAACAAAATATTAGAATAACAGTTTATTTTTTAATGATATCTAGCAGAAAGTAAAGGACTTTCTTTCGTAAAATTTCAGCGGAAAACTACAAGCATAACGCGTTCTCTAAACCACAGAATTCTCTAAAGAGTTACAAAAATAAAATCCCATTTACATAATTCGGAACGTTTTATCTTCGTTCGAATGAAGCTTGTTCGAAAGGTTCTAAATCCGTGCACGAGTTTTGTGTTCTTCTTCTCGCCCGAAGCACTGCTTTGGTGACACACTGGTAAGCTGTGATTTCAGTTTTAAGTATTTACCGCTGAGGAAGTATAACATCATGGGGAAGAAACGGAATTTAAAAGAAGCGTGTGTTATCTACCGTTCTACCGTAAGAATGAGGAAAGAAGTATTCATTTTTGTGTGAACTGAATTCGAACAAGTCATCTATAAGTGTCACACACGAAGAATTTAATTTAAAAATGGTGCGGGGATGAAGCTTGGAATGCGCCTTGAAGGGGTTTTGTTTTTTTATCTTCATACAAGCACGAACACTGTTGTTTTTGTTGAGGTGACATGTATTGGGAAAATGGTGAATGTTTCGATACCGACTGATCTCTTTTTGTAGTGCAGAATGGTAACAAAAAAAATTAAGAGTTCATTGTATTTAGTATAAATGCAGACCCGGCTCCTGGGGTAGGTGACTTAGGCGGCCGTCTAGAGAATTTAGGGGCGGCAAATTTAGGCAGAATTTAGGGGCGGCAAATTTAGGCAGAATTTCGGGGCGTCAAATTTAGGCAGAATTTTGGAGCGACATATTTCGAAATTGAATTTTTTTTTTTTAAAGTATGAATATCTGTTTCAGCACCATAAGATTCAATGCTTAAAAAAAATACTAATTTAGAGTGTCTACCAGTGCTTGGATATGCAAAACATAGTTCGGAATTTAACTAGAAATTCAATTTAATTTTAGAGCCTGCAAATTGCGTGATTGAAAAGTCTTTTCAAAACATTAATATATGTTTCAGTGCCATAAGATTCACTACTTAAATGTTAAAAAAGATAATTTAATGTGCATCAGTGCTTGGATATGCAAAACCCTTGAAATTTAACTAGAAACTCACTTTCATTTTGAGGACTTAATTATTATTTTAGTTTCATTAATATTTTATTATTTTATATTATTATAATGGGGTTGTTTCCTTCAGTCAAAAGTACTACTTTTAGTCACTGAAATGGATAGAATAAGCAAAAAAAAAAAAAAAAAAACCCAGAAAATACTTTTATTTTCCCAACATTTAATTTTTTAAATTGTTCGATTTTTCAAAAAAGGCGTGGTCTTTATGACGTCACAAGTGATGCACTTAGGCACGTTACTAACTGCGCTCTGAATGTTTACTCTTGCTGTCTACCGCGTTTCCATGTTATGATAATTCAGAAGCGAATTAAATATTGCGCTCTACGCTTGCTATCAACCATATCGTTGCCGCTGCGTGTGAGTTAAGATGCGAATTAAATACTGTGCTTTGCGCTAATGGCAACATTGATGCAAGTCCATCATTTGTGATGTCATGCGCAGAAGCGTAAAGAATCAAATTGAGTCTGCGTACCGATTAAAATATATTTTTTTAAATAGTAAACTTTGTCAAATTATTCAAACAATAGCCAAATCCTGTGTTTTTAAGCATGTTCTTTCAGAAAAAAATACATTAAAAATTTTGGAAACGATCCCATTATTATTATAATTCAATAGGCTGGGGGGGGGGGGGGCACTTGTGAGTATCGCCTAGGGCGGCAAAACTATTTGAGCCGGCCCTACATAAATGAGCATTATTTCTGTTACGTAGAAGTAATTTGTATACAGGGTCCGTCCGGCATATCAACCTAGGGGAGCCTAGAGCTAACATTTTTGGGAGGGCGGAAATTCTCAATTTGCTGAATGGAACTCCTAATTTTGCCAAATGATGATAAGTTGGCCTTAAGGAACTCCGAATTTCGCCGAATAGAGCTCCAAATTTTGCAGACTGATAATAATTTTGCTGAATAGAACTCCAAAATTTGCCAAATGATAATAATTTGGCCGAATGAAACTCTAAAATTTGCCAAATGATAATAATTTGGCCGAAGAGAACTCCAAATTTCGCCGAATGATAATTTTGCCGAATCGTCAGGTTCAAAATTTCTCGAATGAGGAAATGTTTGGGAGGTCACACTAACCTCCCATCGGGGTGCCCCTGTATCCATATGCACAATTTTAAGGGGGGGGGCTCAAATATTTTCCCCATGGTTTAGCAGGAAATTTTCCCCATAGGCACCAATTTCATAACAGATTAGAGTTATTAAAGTTTGACATTTTTGATAAATTATTCATCAATGGCTGGAGAAGAAATGTTTTTAAATTTTTACAAAGAAAAATGTACTAAAAGCAAGGAAGTTCTAATGCTCCTTCTAGCCCCCCCCCCTATATGGGCGCCCTTGCCTGCATTAACCTCCCGCTGGAGAGGGCGCAGTACAAGGACGGACCCAGAAATGTTTCAAGGAGGGGCCATTTTTTTTAATACTTACTTTTTATTATGTAAAGTGGACTCTCTCTATTTTGAACACTTATGGAACCGAACGAAAGTGTTCAGATTTCAGATTATTGGGGTGTTCATTAGGGTATGCCGTGGGCCGAAAAAACATTTTTCCAAATCTGTTTTTGGACAGTGCGGAAAAGTTGCAAAATGAGTCTGTTAAAAGCTTCAAATATTTTCACTAATTTCTTTCAATATCCAGCCACGCCCTTTTGGCCTTAAAGAGTTGAAAGAAAGGGGGAAAATGTTTTTTTTTTTTCAAAAAAAAAGTGTTTTCAAAGAAAATTTGAAAATGGTTCTGGCATATAGCAGAAATGTTAGCACACGTAAATCAGTTGCAACCATCAGGAACTTTTATGAAGGTTTTCCAATATTTATATGCGTCCCTACAAAAAACCGAGAAAATGACGAAAAAACATTTTTTTTTTTCCAATAACAATAATTTGAAAAGTACGTATGTTTGAAATTAGTGCAAAAATTCATCGGAAATAGGCATTTCCACAGGGAGAAGGGGGATTATGATGCAAGTTGCACCATTATTTTTTTTTGTTGGGGAGGGGGGAAGGGGGTTTAAATTTTTTTTCTCTAAATTTGTATTTTGATTAATTTTTAATTTAAATTATTTATTTTATTTATTTTTATCCTGTTTTTATTTATCTCATTTATTTGTTTAGTTTGTGTGTGTGTATGTGATTGGCGTAGCACAGAACTTTTCTAATGAAATAACAACAGCAATAATAATAATTAAAAATAAATAAATAGAAGAATAAATATAAAAAAAAAATTGTCAGAAATAAATAAATAAATTATTTTAAAAAAAATTGTAAAAAAGAAAGCTAAGAAATATAAAAGGGAAGAGGGTTGAGAAAAATGTTGGGGAAAAATTTGTGGCATTGAACTTGGGAGGGGGGATGAGCACCCCTGCTGCAGCTGAGACAAAAGGTAATTTTTGTTGAGTGAGTAACTCATGTCCTGCTGTTCCGCTTCTAATTCTATAAACTGTCACATGTTTGAATTCCAAGCAAGATGTACTGAAATAAACAAGCAACTTTTTAAGGGGTTACATTACCTCAAAAATGATGAAACGATCAAAAAAAAAAAAAAAATATATATATATATATATATATATATATATATATATATATATATATATATATATATATATATATATATATATATATATATATACATTGCTTATTTCAAAACTAAAAACTATTCTGAACACAGAGGGAAAATTTCATTGCTTTAGTTCAAATGTTTAAAACGTTATGAGTGGTTTTAGGCCATGCTCGCAATGTGTTCTTATGCAAAAGAAAAACTTTAAATTGCTTTTTCTCGATGATGTTTTTTTTTTTTTTTGTGTGTGTGTTTTCATGTCATTAGAATCCCTAAGGATTTTTTTTTCTATTAAAGATACAGCTTTAAAGTAATACTTTTTGCAATTGGGATAACATATTTGACAAAACTGTGCATTGGATAAGCATTTTATAAATTACTCAGATGTTTAGATCATGGTAAACCTTTAAAAACAATTTTTTTTTTTTTTAAATTTGATTTTTTACACAATTAATCACAGAAAATTTTCTAATAAACTCATAAGCAAATGAATGCACAGATTTTTAGAGATGATTATAGTGATCGTTTAGCAAAAAACTTTTTTTAAATTAGTGCAAAAATAAAAAGCCTTAGGAAATTTAAAAATTAAAATTTTTCTCAATTTTTTTGAATTTTTTAAAAAAGTAGGCAATGTTTTTTAATTTTGAAAATAAATTATTGATTACGAAACAAGTATGCATGTTATAGTTTCAAAGAAATATAAAATTTACTTAAATTTAAAAACAATGTTTGAAAGGTACTGGAACCCTTAAAAATGTTCAATGCCAAACGTAATAACAGCAAAAAATTCAACTCATCATGTTTCGCAAAAGTAGCCAGCCGAGGCCTTCGAGCCAGCCCACAAGTTTCCACCACGACTTGCTGACTAACATTTGTTCTTCATTCCACACAATATCCTACAGGAGAAAAAAAAAAGTGCCTCGTAATCTAAATCCGGAAACAGTCTCATCTACAAAATGTAACTCATTAACAAGTAGCTGTTCCTGGGAAAGCGAGCAACTTCACCGGCAAAAAAAAAAAAAAAAAGGCCGATAGAATAATAGAACAAAACAAAGCTTCACACAATTAGACAACAGCAGAAAACATTTTTCTCCGACTGCAATTTGAATGGTTGCGCAAGATTCTATCTCTAAACAGAGGAGGACCTTGAAAAAGCAACCTATTTGTTTCCTGGTGGCTGATTTCAGAACTCGTAACGACATCTTCGGTTCTGTTGTTAATTTCGGTGAATTAGTGGACTGAAAAAGAAAATATTAATGAAAGGTAGCATAATAAAATGAAAGGGAAAAAAATGCTTGCATTCAGGTTTTCCGGAATTGGCGACGTATCGCTCAAATCTGTTGTATAACAACATGGCATCATATATAAATGTGTATTTAGCATCCACTTGAATCTCGGTTTTCATTTCATTTTCCAACATTTAATTTCAATTAGTTTTATGTTTTGGTCCACAAAGGAAAGAAAAAATAATTTTAATTTTGACATTTGGAATTCAAATTATGTTTTTCGCAATCACGAGTGTGTGTGTGTGTATGTAGGCGTGTGTGTTTGTGTCTGTGTGCAGGCTTGAGTGTGTGTATGTATATTTGTGTGTGTAGGAGTGTGTGTGAGTGTGTAGGTGTGCGTGTGTGTGTATGTGTGTGTATAGGTGTGTGTGTGTATGTATGTATGTGTATGTGTGTAGGTGTGTGTATGTATGTGTGTGTGTGTAGGATATGGACGCAACCTGGAGACGGTTTTCGCTAGAGGAGCAGCATCGTGAGGTCGGTCGACGGTGGTTCTGCAGAGGGAGGGGGGGGGGAATAAAATCATAGGAATTCAAAACAGTCAAATGAGAACAATAAGCAATGTGATTGCTCAAAAAGGAAAAAAAGATGGCACATTCAAGTTTCGAAAATTCTTTGTTTCGCGAAAGTCGTTAAATTGTGAGCAAATAATGAGAAAAGAGATAAAAATGAATGCCTAAATGAATTTTACTTTTTTATTCACTACTTGATAACTAAATGACGCTTTGCATTCAATTTTAGCAAAAACAGTTAAAATATGCTTTAAAACATGTTATGAAATTCTTGCGAACCACTACTTCATCTATGGTGCCACTAATTCCAATTTTGGCTGTATTTTCTTGAATAAACACAATGGGGTTGTTTTCTTCAATCAAAAGTACTGCTTTTAGTCACTAAAACTGATAGAATAAGCAAAAAAAAAAAAAGAATAAAGCAAGAAAAAAACTTTAATTTCCAACGCCTAATTTTTAATTAATTTTTTTTAATTTCCGATTTTGAAAATAAGGCTTGGTCTTTATGACGTCACAAATGATGTACTTTGGCGCATCTGTCTACCGCGTTTTCACGTTATGATAATCAAGAAGCGAATTAAATATTGCTCTCTACGCTTGCTATCAGCCATAGCGTTGCCAACACATGTGAATCAAGAAGCGAATTAAATATTGTGCTCTGTGAATAGCATCACTGAATGGCATTTCATCATTTGTGATGTCATCGGCAGAAGTGCAAACAATGAAAGCGCACCGATTAAAATATTTTTTAAAAGCATTAAACTATGTCAAACTATTTAAAAAATGGTCAGATCCTATGTTTTTAAGCATGCTCTTTCAGAAAAAAATCCTTTTAAATTTTCGGAAATCGACCCCATTCTCAGTTAGTGAGTTTTTCATGCTGTTTTATTATTTCTGAACAAAATTAAAACTTTTTACTTTCTTTTCTTCACTTGATTGAAGTAGACGTTCCTGGTCACTTTTGAGTCCTGGGTCTCAGCGTGCGGGAGCTCCTCTTCGGCGGTGGCGTCCATGTCCCTCCTCCTGGGTGGTGGCGTCCATGCCCCCCGGAATTGACTTTATTTATACACGACCCTCTCGAGTTTACCCAATCCTCTTTGGAGAAAAACAAAATCCAGCCCCTTTGAAACAACAACTCAGCTTGGTTTAGTTATTGCAAGCCCCCCCCCTCCTCGCCTCCCCCACATTCTTTTTTTTTTTTTTAATTTTCGCTCAGTAGCATGAGTTTAGCCAGGATTCACGTTAAGGAGGGGTAAGTCAAGGTACAACAAGATGGGGTTTATAGCTGTCCCTTGCCCCGTGCCATATCTTCGTTCTTTCGAGGTCAGACAAAAACTTGACGCCCCTAGACTTACCCATCGTACTTCAATTTTATATTCAAAAATTTAATTCATTAAAAAAAGAAGTGAATTTATAAAATGTAAGACAGTTTTTAGGTTATTTTTAGTGAAATCAAATATTTTTCCTCCTTACAAATTAGGTTTGAAAACGCAAATTTAGATTACCTTTGGTGATTTGTGATGTTAAGGAAATGAGGAAGTTTCAGATGCTCTCTTCGTTTTTTTTTTTTTTTTTTTTTGAGAATGAAGCCCAAGAAACACATTTCAGGATATCTTTAACGGTGTTAGAAGAATGGGCAGAATTTAGTAGCTTTTCCAGTAATTATTTTATATTGAAGTTTCAAAAACGCAATTTTAAGCTATATATGTTGAGACGTTTGGAAAGAACTCCTCGGAATCTCTCCCCGGAAATCGTTTGAAATTAAAATCACCAAAACACCACTTAAGGATATTTTCGTTCAAATGAGGGAAAAAGAACCGTTAAGCGACAGTCCTCCAGAAATGTTTTTAAATTGAAGTCCCAAAAATGCAACTAAAGTATCTTTACTGACTTTGGGGAGGAAAGTGAAAGAAACAATTCTAGGGAGAGGCAGTTGCCCCTTCCTGCCTCACTCTGGCTACGATCATGCTTAATAATGGTTTTTGAGAGTTTCAAGGCTTAGTGTACTTTTAAAATGCTTAAAAAGAAATATTTGGCAAATTAAAAAAAAAAAAATGTTTTCAGTTAGTAAGCTTTCCGCAAGGCGAAAAAATCCTGCTCGCGGGTCGGATTCGGCCCGCGGGCCGTAGATTGAAGAGCCCTGACCTAGGGAATGGTCAAATGGTCATGGCGCAGACTGCGCAATTGAAATTTTAGGGGGATTATTTTGAGGGATATTTTTTTATTTGCGGGGGTGTCTCCTGATTTGCGGGGGGGAGGGGGTCTTAGTGGTCTTTAGGGAGATGCACCCTTTCTCTTAGAGGGGGAAGGCTATGCGATTTGCTTTTGCATCAAAAATTGATTTAATTTCTAAAATTATCAACAACATCTCGCTGACAGGATTAAAAACCAACCAACAAGCAGCTCGAGTGAATACATCAATAGCCTGAGAGCTTATCTCTCCTCGACCTCTTCAGAGCTATCACCACTTTGGCGCCTGCATTTGGCGGGCAAGTCAGCCGCGTCCACGTTTTGAGCAACCCTCTCCGCTCGTGCACGCGGTGTGTAGGCGGGACGGCAACAAAACGTCCAGCGGGAGATGCTATTCCGTCTGGCTTGAGGAGCTCGCCTAATAATAATCGCGATGGAGGAGTTCTGACCACCTTTCACGGATTGAGGAATACTCCGAAAAATTTGAGGATGTCCCGCTTTGCTTATCCGCGTCACTGCTCCATCCACTTCCGCCTGTGCCCTCTGAAAGATGCTAGAACTTCGCCGTTACACTTTGATGACCTCATATCCAATGTAAGTTACGATTTTCCTCTGTTTTGTTTTGTTCACTCGGTTTTAAAACTGGACGCAAGGGTGGCCCGATGGGAGGTTACGGGAAGTCAGTGTGACCTTCCAAAAAAATCCTTATTCGGCAATTTTGAGATAATGTTGCAACATTGATTTTTCTTTTTTTTTTTGCTGTTTTTAAATTTTTAAAATTATTTAATTATTTTTTAATGACGCCTAATGTTTCATGTTAGTATATATGTCTGATATGTACAAATGTTATTTTATCATTCGTTTTTTTTTTTTTTTTTTTTTTGGTACGTCATTCGGCAAATTGAAAATTTCTCCCTCCCAAAAATTTTAATTCGGGAGCCTCCCTGTCCCGATGGGAGGTCACTATGACCTCCAAAAAAATTTCGTTATTAGGAAAATTTTGCTGACGATTCGGCACATTTGGAGACAATATTGCAACATAGAAATTCTTTTTTCCTTTTTTTAAAGTTGTTTTTTGAGGATGCCTCATGCTCATTCTAATTTTGCATGTATGGCATGTGCGCATGCTCTCATTTTATCATTCGGTAAAATTGGATTTTCATCTAGCAAATTGAGAATCTTTCGTCCCCCCTTAAAAGAATTTTAGTCCGAGGCGTCCCTGATTGGACCGATTAAATATTTTAGAAAGCTTTATATATTTTTCTCCCACTTTCACGGAGGTCTCGAATGTAAATTTTTGGCAGGGAAGAAATGTTAAATTAACCGAATAAAAACAAATTACGTTGAATGATTCAAAAAAAATAAATAAATAAATAAATAAAAATTAAAATTAAAAAAATAATAATAAAAAGCGATCATGCATACATTCTTTGTTATTTATACTTAATGAAAAGAAACAGACACCATGTTTTAAAAAAAAGATAAAAATTATTGCAATGTACCTGCAACGCTGATTGCAAATTGAAGAAATACTTTCTCCAAATTTCTCGAATTTTCAGTCAAAATTTGCTGAATAAGAACATTTTTGGGAGTTCACTGAGGCCTACTATGGCCTCCCATCGAAGCTCCCCTTACTGATTGAAGAGACAAGGGAGTGTATACAACTAAGAAGTGTTTAAATAATCTTTGAGTTTAAAGTCAACTGTTTTAGAGTAAGTTACGTATTAGAAGTAAAAAGTTGACCTTCTGCCGAAGTATTAAAAAAATAAAATCAACTTTTTTTAATAGGATGCCTTTTCATCCAAAAGCTCTGAAATGTGAACATATTTTTTTGCTTCAGATGCAGCTTTTATCTCTGTAGAATGGGTAGTTTTTTTTTCTTGGAATTCGTGGTTGCATTAATCGTCATAATAATTCTGCATAACCAGGGGTTCCCACCCCCCCCCCCAAGTTCAATGGCGTAAATCCCCCCTCCCTTTTTTTTTCTCAACCTTCTTTCCCTTTTTTTTATTTTTTCTTTTTTAGCTATCTTTTTTCATTTTATTTATTTAAAAAAAATTTTCAATCAATTTATTTATATTTAATTACTATAATTATTATTATGTTGTTAGAAAAGTTGTACGCCAATGACAAACACACACGCATAAACTAAATAAATAAATGAAATAAAATATAAATAGAATAAAATAAACTAAACAATTTTCATTAAAAATAAATCCAATAAGTAAATTTAAATAAATAAATCAATAAAAACTAAAATATCCCCCCCTCCAAAAAAAATTGTCATGGCGCAACTTGCGCCATAATCCCCCCTCTCCCTCCCCCTTGTGAGCGCTCCTGTTCACAACTGTGGTTTTCGAATTGCTTTCCATGCATTAATCGAAGCCATTGAATCCTTTTATTGACTCATTCTTTCAAAATGCTTCATGAATGGTTGCAAGTCACAATCGGAATTTAAGGAACAAACGCCTCCATTATGATGCATAATATCAACCTCTACATTAATGATGGAAAATGACATTCTTTCGATAGAAAATCTTCCGAATTTGTAACGCAGATATCAAAAGAAGCGTATCTAATCCGTGGCTGTGAATTCATTCGATTCCTGGGCATCTTTCTCGTGTTCTTGAATATTTAAGCTTCATAAATCAGATAGTACTTTTAAACATACTTCCAAAGTTTGTTTTCAGCATGGAAACTAATTCTTGCTAGAGAAAATTGTCAAAATTTGTTTTTAGAGCTTTACAAATCATAAGGGTTTTATAGTGAGTCAAAAAAATATTTTTTCTTGTGTAATGCGAAGGCTAATTTCATTCATTTATTAATTTCCTTATTGATATCCCCCTTGAATTTTCTTATTATGAGGTCAAACAAACAAATAAAAAAATACATAAATAAAATAAAATAAATACTTTATTATGTTATCTTGTTCTATTCGACGAATACTTAATTTTTCTACCGTTTACGCCCTGGAAACATTTTTCTACCATGGTGCAATGTACACCCTACATCATTTCTATTTAGGGCTGGCACATTTTTGCCGTATATGAAAAAAAAAAACGGTAAAAACTGCCCCGACAAAAACTTTTTTGCCACTTTTTGCCAAAGCGGTAAAAATGGAAACAATTTATTTTCAGAGGAGTGTAACTATTTTTACTCCAACCAGGTTTAACTTTGGTTAATAATAATACATTGATTTAGTGTCTTTTAAAAAAAAAAATATTACTTAGAATTGTAAATGTATCATTGAAACAATAATCTAATGCAAGTGCTATTCAGTAATACTATTAAATATAGATCATAAGAAATATTGATAATAACTTACTTTGGTTATTAAGTTAAAAATACTGAAGTATAGCTGACTGATTTGAGCCATTTACTTGGCTATCGTATGAATTTCACATACGTTTGAGAAACTTTTGAAGAACAAATATTGCTAAAAACTTATGCGCCCCCTTCAAACACAGATTCTTTGCATAAACAAACTGCTCATTGCGTGAAATATGCCTACCGATTGTATTTAATACGGTCTAACCCGCTTAATGGAATAGCCATTTTGCCACGAAAAAATATTCTAATAAGCGGGATATTCCATCAACCGGGATCAAAATAACACGTTACATTAGTTTGGTACATTGAAAATGTATTATATTAAGCGGGTTATTCTTTTAACCGATATTCTAATGAGCGAGCTCGACTGTATTCGTTTGGGAGTGAAGACTAAAACACACAAAACTTGTAAGACATGTATTTTTTCCCCCTGGACCTCGTTTCAATTGTATTCGTTCTCCACTGAAAATAACTTGTTATTCCCTGAGCAAGACTATAACATAGACTATAGCAACGCAGTTAGCATATGGGGAACGAGAGCGGCGAGTTCGGATCTTAGAGCAGGAATTAGTAACTGGAGGGAGCAGGTCCAACCATTGCCTTGTAAAACGCGGAGGCAAATATCCCAAGTCACGTGGTTCGACTCACAGGGACACTTGGGCAGGGCCGTATAAAGGGGGGGGGGGGTTAGGGTTTAAACTCTTCTCCCCGAAAAGTTCCTTTTGACATTTAAAAGAAATGTTCGTTTTTTTTTTTAATTTCCAAAAAATATTGTTCCAAAACTCAAATGTCTTTTATATGTATATTAATTGCATAAAACGCTTTCATAGTAGAAAACCCGATGACTTGAACATTAGCACAAAAAGCGCAAAGCTCTGCATGAAAGTTTTTAAACCTTCCCAAAATTATTTTCTGGTTACGGCCCTGTACGTGGGGACTCAAACAATGATGGGAGACATGTTTTACGTGAAACGAGTGAAAGAAACTTGATTTCTTGCAATACTTTACGTTGAAATGTATCACGTGACTTGAGATCAGTGCTTCAAGCTTTGGAAGCTTCATTCTCTCCTCCTTTTATTCCCTCTCAAGATCAGAATTTCCCAAACTGCGGTCCACGGGTAAAATACAAAATGCAACCAATTACTTATTTTAAAGATGCAGCATTCATTTGAGTAAGATACTTTTTTGATTTTTTTTTCTCTTACGAAGTTTTTAATAATCTTTTGACATTTTTGACATAATTTTGAATATCAAGAGGCTTTTTTTTTCTTGCGTGTGGAAATTTCGGAGAATTTTCTGTTCGCCAATACATTTGCCAAATTACAGTTTGCTTCGCCGAATTTACAAGTTTATCTCATTTGGCGAGTGACGAATGTTTAAAACGCCTGCCCTGGAATTGATCCTGCCATGGTACATTTCATTCGTCCAAAACGAACTTCACTCAGGTAAAAATAATGAAGGAGCATTTTTACGCTTTGAATAAACCATAGCAATGTCGCTGCTTATCATGCGGATTCAATCAGAAAACAAAACACGTTTTTATTTTAAAAGCCCGGTGTCTCTCTCCTCTTCAATTTGAATTTTCATACATAAAGTCTTCTTTTAGTGTTGTGCAATTCCTGATATCAGATATTCGTGCATTGAAGAACTGCAGCAAATGCAGACATTAAACCCAGAGTCTTTCGATGTAGATGGCTTTTGGCAGTATATCACACACGGACACGCTGCAGAGATAACTTACTCCCTGTGTATCATACACGAACATTCACAACCCTTAAAACCAAAACGGTCAGAAGCGTCATTATCTGTCACAGTAAATCTTTGCCCATGCAGATGGAAATCCAGGTGCAAAGCGAAACTCGACAACGCTTTATCTCTTTCTGGCACGGTATACAATAGAATTAACAGTTCTTGTATGTTTGTAAAAGGTGCGGTTAGAATTTTTATGTTTGGATTATCGAGCTTTGAAGGACTTGTGATTCTTTTGTAAATGCGCCGCGAGTTTTTTTTTATTTAAAAGATGCTTAGAGGATTCAGTGGTAGCCTTATCTGCGACTTACAGAAAACTTCGATAAAGAATCCCAGTTGAGCTTATTCACTCATCAAATATCGATTAACTCCACTTTTAGAAGTCATAAGCCGCCTTCACATGAGATTTTTGTACCTCGTATTTCCCCGCTCCAACTCCGGAAAAAAAAAAAAAAAAAAAAACAGTTGGGGGAAAATACACTGTTTACATGCAGAATGAGCTTGTTTCAGCAAACATAACCTTCCTCAATTAGTTTTGATTTGGATTTCGAATTCAACATTTTAAGGTGTTCTTTTGAAGCCTATCCTAAATGTTTTTAATGATAATTAGTAGCCACGTAGGTAGAACAATGAAAGTGATCAAACGGCTAATTTTAAAGAAAATGTTATAAATCGTTGCATGCGAGAGTCATTAAAAAACAACATTGCTTGCCTGAAATGAGAAAAATAACGATTGCAAACGCAAGCAACAACTTCATATCCCAGAATCCACCTGTAGATTCGTGGGTACCTAGCATCATTTCTCGATTATAATTAAAAAATCTAAAAAATAGCTTTGTCTTACTGTACGCCGCTTCTCGCTGTGCCCCACCCTTCCTACTTATCATCCAAACATTATATTTTACTTTTTCGTTCATATTGCTACAAAAGCGTTTTTTTTTTTTAACCATTATTTTTTATCAATGTTTTGGGACATTTGATTGGTAAATGAGTAGTTATTTTCTCAGTTCAAGCCAAATGTTGCCAAGTGATTGTTTAACCATAAACCATACCTAAATTAAATTATGTTTTTTTTTTTTCTCACCATTTGAACAGAAGTTCAAAACCGAAGAACATATTTTAAAATGTTCTTAAAAATCACGCATTCAAGGGTTAAATAGTCATTCTTATAAAGTGTCCATAGCTAGATAATATAGACGCACGCGTGCACAGATACATTTGATGCTGTGCAGATACATTTGCTGTAGATATGTGCATTGGCTGAAAATTATTAAAAATATCCATATTAAACACTATCTTCAAAATTTGAAGATAAGTTAATGAAAAATGCTCATTATTGCTTTCATGAATTCATAATTGAAAGCAAAAGTCATTTCTTACTAAAAATTTTACCTACACCGCTTGTTGATTTTCCTTCCTGCAGATTGTTTTGAGCCATGTGCGCAGGTAATTTATACTTTGATCTTACTATGAAAGTGACTGACATTTAAAACTATTTACTGCATTTATTTAGTTTTATGGTTTATACACCAATTATCTTAGTATATTTTTAAAAAAGATCATTCATTGTTTACTGAAATTCTTCTTCTTCTTCTTCTTTTTTTTTTTTTTTTTTGGTCCTTCAGCGTGTTGGGCTCGTAGAGATGGACGCAATTCCCATACAATGATAAAATATTCTTAAAATTGAAATAAGATTTCATGGCTAATGAAATTTTAATAATTATTTTAACTTTTATTACTTTTCTTTTGAATTTGACACAGTGACCCATCCCATAAACACAAAGTTTCTGCTTAACCAACATCATTTAAACCGTGAGCAAGTTAATTGCGCATTTTTCGGCAGAAATGAAAGCAATAAACTGCGGTTTGTTTATCTATGATGCTATTCGTCTAACCCGCCGTGGTTTTTTTACCCAATTTTCGCTGCTTGAATTCCAGAAAACTTGTTTGGCTTGTGTGATACCTCCCTCTTCGCTATATCCCGAACATCAAATACAATTTTAATGACGTCATGAACACGAGCAGCAGGTGGAATTCTCGAATTTCTCATCACGCGAGTAAAATCGTTACCACAACTTGATGATCTAGTTTTAATTTCAGCATTGATTCCTCAGCGGTGTGAACCCGTATCCACCGGTTATATTAGACTCCCAAAAAATTAAAACAAGTAAATAAAACAGTTAGTTGTCTTACATAATTAAAAACTGAGTGTATGTAACTATCTACCTCTCTGTCTATCTATCTTAATATATAAAAATCAATGTCCTGAGATATATATATATATATATATATATATATATATATATATATATATCAACGCACAGCCAATACTGCTGAAACCTCAGACTTGAAATTTGGCAAGTATGTCCATATGATTATGAAAGTATCCACTAAGAAAGGATTTTTCAAAATATCAATTAGTTCGGGAGAAATTAATTAAAACCCCTTTATTTCTGTGAAACTAAAACCTGTAATTGAAATTTAAATCCCTTATTTTCGAAGGCTTTCCTCCATTCAAATCATTATTCAGTACTTCATATCAACTTTTTGTAGATAGCGAATTTTAAATTTGATATTGTTTTTATTTCTCGCGTGAATCTTCGAGGCTTTTCTCAAGTCAAATAATAATGTTGCTGTCTTTTGCTTTCATTTTTTTAACACTGGAAACGAAGTTTTTAAGAACATCATCTCGGACCGACTATCCTTTTGAATTTAGAAGGGTACAGTTTCCTGTAAAAATTTGTTTTGCAATAACCAACACAAGGTCATACATTAAAAGTAGCAGTGATCGATTTAGGAGAAGACTGTTTTTCACACGGCAAATTTTATGTAACTTGCTCCAGGGTGAGTTCATCAAGTAGCTTAATAATTTTAGCACCAGAAAAAAAAAATGTATACAAAGAAGTTTTTGCTTAAACATAGGTATAATAATAAAATGTGGACGGCCTGCGTTTGCAAAGAAAATCAATTCTTTAAAAGCTATCGTTAATGGCAGTTCAGGATCGGTTAAGGACAAGGGATATATATATATATATATATATATATATATATATATATATATATATATATATATATATATATATATATATATATATATATATATATCCCACAATTCGAAAAAATTATAGGTAATAAGCAATTATTATAGGGGATTTTCGTAAAGGTTCACCAAGCACTGTTATCCCCTGCTGATTCCAATACCCGAGCAATGCCGGGCACGGGAATGCTAGTCTATCTATGTCGAGTTACTCAGGGTGGCGACAGATCAGGGAAATCAGGGAGATCAGGGAAAAGTCAGGGAAATATCAGGGAATTTTGAAAAAATAACAAAAAATCAGGGAAAATTGATTTTTCGAGGAAAGAAATTTTTTTTTTGCTTTACAAAATTAAGTACTCTTAATTCCCTACGCATTTTCCACCAATTATCTGTTCAAAAAAAAAAAAAAAAAGGTAAAATTAATGAGGTGTGATTATACACTGCTGCATATTTGTGCATCTGTTTTCCTCAACGTCAAAGTATTGAATCTTACTTATTAACCACAGGATGAACTTCCTAAGATTGCTTTTGTGTCTGTTAGGTTGTTTATTTTACCTAGCTTGAAATTTCCTTTTACGCTTTCAATGCTACGTAAAATAAACAACCATACAGGCAAAGAGGAAGCCTTCAATTATGACTTAGCTCCTTTTCCTTTATTCCATTGTCTCAAAGTAATTAGCGTACTATGATGACGATTTCAAGAAGAAATCTTTGGTTTTTGAATTAATACTATAAAAGGTCAAAAGTTATTACTTCTTCGCATTTTTAATTCAATTGCTAAAATTGAACTTTCAATTAAAAAAACTTTGTTTTTTGCCGTTATACTCTTTGTTGTCACCGCAGATTATAAAGGTTTTCTTTTCTTCAGACTTTAGTGATTCTTTAATTTTATAACCAAGCTGTATTCTTCTTTTATATATTTTGAAATTAAGTAATTCCTTTTTTTTTCCTTTTTTTTCCCCCTTGCATTTCAAAGTTGTTTGTTACAAAAGCAATCTAAGATTTTTTCTCGTTACGTACTGAAATCATTTGAAAAAGAGTTAACTTGTGTACTTAAGAAAATCTTTATCTTTTTATTGTTAAAATGCTGTATTTCTTCATTAAAACCTATGTTCTTGATTAGAGAAAAGCTCCCTATGAATGGTTGTCAAATGGTTTCATCTGTTTTGCATAAATATGTCAATTAGTTATATAAGAATAACTACATTACTTTTATTCTTTTACTATTACTTGTTATTCTTGCAAAGATTATTATACTGTTTGAAAACTTAGAACTAAAAAGTAATTGAAATTATTTTGAACTATCGTAAATACACATGTTTTTAAAAGTAATTTTAATAGTTTCTTAAATTCTTTTGCTAAGTGGTTTCTGGAAGTAAAGTTTTTCTTTTTTAAATTTTCTATAATCTTTCCATTGTATAAAAATTTAATATACTGTTTTGTAGGTCATTTCCCATCCCCCAAATTGTCATGTTTTTTTTTTTTTTTTGAACCATTTTATTAAAAAAGTAGCATCTTTTTAAAATATATCTTTAGTTCAACAACTTTACATAACTTAAAACGTTTAAAATACTGCATTTTATACAAACATACAATGGATTTCAAGTAAAGCAAAGAAAGAAAACCATTACCATTGGTAACGTAAATCAGGGAAATTTGGGGAACATAATCAGGGAAATCAGGGAAAAGTCGGGGAACTTTTTTTCACAGTTCCTGTCGCCACCCTGTTACTTCTCCCGAACGCCAGTTAACTGATCATGGAACCAGGTATCGATGGGTTCGTAATTTTCCCATCTTTATGTTTGGCTATCCTCATATGAATAATAGCCGATGATTGAGAAACCCGCGTGTTTCAACAATGAAACTCGCGCCACGCCATGATAATTTGATAATATGTTTTGGTAATGTTTAACATGCAGGGAAAGGCTTTATTGTGACAAGGCCGAACTCGATCCGGTAACTTAACTGTTTTACTGTTAAGGCAGTCATTTTAGGGGAATGAAGAAACGAAAAAACGGCCAACTATGAACGCTTTCTACCGGAGTTAAGGGTTAACCCAGGGAGTTAGGGTTAAAATTTCAACTATCAAAATATCACCTAACAGGCAGTTGCTTCGTTAAAATATAGAAGAAGAAAAGCAATTTTCACCCGTCATACTTTGATGGACGACTTTCTAGTTTAACATAATCCTCCGATAATAATTAGCAGATATATCAATTAAAAACTATTAGTTAGGATACTTAGAATCCGATATAAAATCCCTATTTTTCGAAGACTTTCCTCCATTCTTTCTTCTACAAATTATTATTCAGTGCTTCATCTCAACCTTCCGCAACAATGCTTTCATTAAAATTTGTAGCGGTGAAGAAAATCATTTAGAAGAATGATGTGTTGCCATTTTTTTTTGCTCGAATATGAAAAAATAAAATTCTGGCTTTTGTTCTGAGGCTTTCGTGTAATCGGGGGACATAAAATGTTTCCTTTTTGGTTATTTTTACGCAACCAGCCGCAAAATTTCACTGATTTTTTTTTTTTTTTTTTCCATTCATGATTGCTGAAAACGCGTCACTTGACATAACTTTTATTTTCGAGGTGCTCTGTGCAAAGCCGGAAGACGCAGCTGGTATAAAAATCAAAATCAATGTAATCAAATAGAAGTAAGGTGAAACCACCGTTGACTGCACCCAGGAGCGGATTGGATCCTCCAAGAAGGCACCAGCTTTGACCCCAAAAGGCGCACAGATTCGAGAGTGCAGGGAAAAAAAAAGCAGTTCAAGGGCGCGAAAAAACCCCGAAGGGGTCCTGGGTCTGTTGCCCTGACTGCACCAATAGTTCACTTACAAAAAAAAAAAAAAAAAAAATCAAGGAAAAAAAAAAATAAATGAACAAGAGAACAACGAACATAGGCGTCATAAGATTAACTTAAAATAAAATAAAAGGCACTGCAAATTTAAACCCTATAATTTTGTATTTTTTGTACAATTTCAAAAATTATCTTGTTCATTATTTTTTCTTTATAATTGTGAACTGTTATTACAGTGTCAACTACTGGTGGTTTTACCTTAAGAAAAATTGTGAATTGATTTCACGCAAAAGTGACTAACTTGATTTAAAATATTAACTGCATGAAAATTCGCATTATTGCTGCCCCGTTAGAAAACTAGTTGTACATTTGTATCCATCACGAAACTATTTTGAGTACTGTTATCTTTCAAAGATATCTAAACGCAATGCTCCTTTCAAACAGGTCTTTGGAGTCAGAGTCGGAGTCGGACGGATTTTGGGGTAAAGGAGTCGGAGTCGAAGTGGTTAGAAAACATGCCGACTCCTACTCTGAGCTTCTTTTTTTCTTTCCTTTTCACTCCTTGCATTTTTTAAAAACTGACTACCAATTGGTTCGATTACATGTATAAAAATATACTAATGAGAAAATAACTGCCATTATGTCAATCAGCTAGCTTGAGTGCTTACCGAACTTTCTGTAGCCATCCCCTAGTTTGCTTGCTTTTTAACTTTAGCAACTGTCAGCAAACGGTTTTGTTGCCTAACATTTTCAAGTAATCACTTTCCAATAAAAATAGAAATATAATGTTTCGTTCGATCTCAGTTACATAAAATAGTAAACGAAACGTAACAAATTAGAAAGTCGAGGCCCGTAGCTAAGGTTGAAACGTTTAAGGGTGATCGGCAAATTCAAAAAAGTTCTGGCGCAAAAGCACGAATCCAAAAGATCCGATGAAATAATCTAATGTTTTTTTCTTTATTAAGACTATTTCTATAAGCTTAGTTCTCACTAAAAAGAGTGGAACAAAATAAGTGTAAATGATTTTATGATTACAACACTCAATAATTGCAGTTCATCTTAAAATCTTCATATTAAGGTTAATTCTAAAGCAGCCAATAAAATTTAAATTAAAAATTTAGCGAAGAAGAAACATAGGTAAAGTAAAAGCTATTCGTACAAATTTGTATACAGCCGCATTTTGTGTAAAATTAGTCCTGACGTATATGTGCCCTATTTTCGTTGAAATTTTATTGATAAAATATAATTTAAAATATATTCGCGAAAATTTTCAGAATTAAAGTATTTCTATTCTTTATAAACTTTGAAATTAACTTTGAGTGTCATCTACCAGATGGGTGTCACCCGAGGCAAACCACCTCCTCTCCAGAACTTGGATTTCGCAAAAAAACTTTTTTTTTGTCAAGTTACAGCTTTATAAAAAATTGAAAGCACACGACTCGATCAATATCTATTTGTTAAACATTAAGGGGGGAAAATTACAGATAATCCTTTTCAAATTTTTTAAAAGGGATTTTTAAATCATCCTCACTTTTTAACTCATAACTATTGGAAAATTTGATTTTTAAATTGAATTTCTAACGTTGTCTGCTTCTTGGGTTTACAATAAAATCAAGATACAAAATTTTCATAAAAAGGAATTAATATTTCAATCTCTGTTTAGAGGTTTTCCCCCTTCCCCTGAAGGGAGAGAAGGAGTTAAAAAAATACAATTGAAAAAAAATTCGGAGTCGGAGTCGGAGTTGGAGTCGGGCGTTTCAAAATCCAGGAGTCGGAGTCGGTCACTTTCCTTACGACTCCGCAGCCCAGCTTCAAACGACTGACGCCAGAACCTAATTAGCATCAGTTCTTATATGGGGACTATTATGTACTCCAGTTTTTCGTTTTATCTTTTCGTCACTTTCCAAGTTAATACAAGTTAAAAAAGTTCGATTGCGGTACACCCTTTAAGACGATTGGCGCCAAGAATTAATCTTTTCTTGATCCGATCGGGGATTATTTGCATACTAATTTTTGTAGAAATTTTTGCATTTATTTCTTGGGATTTAGCAATCACGCCTAACGAGAGCACTATTTTTTGTTGTCATCACGAAACTTTTTCCTATATAGTTTCTATTAAATTCTTGAGGTTCCAAAACTTATCTATCAGGTTCTATTTAACTATTATGTTTGAAGTCCCATAGTTACATGTTACGTTCGAAATGTCACCACGCTGGTGACACATCTCGGTTTTTGACCAAATTTGGCGTCTGAAAGAAGTTTCCAAAAATGATTACTAAGCAGATAAATCAACACACCAGTAAAATCTCAAGAAGTAATTTACAGTGAAAATTAATGCAACAAACGCTTAATTTAGCAAGATAACAACATAGATCACAAATGCATTAGCACATAAAAATAATTATTATTTACATGATTTGTAACAATATGAATGAAGTGAATTATTAACACAAATAATTAATGTCATTAAAGAGTGCGCTGTTTTTGAATTGATTAATTATTTTATCCAGCAGGTTTCCTTGTTCTAAAATTTCGATTTTTACTGTACAAAATGTAAAAGAACTTTCTGCATATTATATATAGGGTTGAAAGAACGGGTTCCCAAATTCTGTGTTCCATAAGATTGTTGATTGATCTTCTGTCTTAACCGTCTGCACTAGATCCTTAAAGCTAACTCGTATATACAATTTTTGAGCTATCACGAATTGCTTATTATCCTCACTTGACCAAAGTTGATGTTGCTCTGACTTTTCAGATAACCATGAGACCACGACAGCAAGAATAAGTCTAGCTTGATGTTTTAGTATTTTTTTTATGAGGACGAATTTTCGTCGTCATGGCTACAAATCGCCTGCACACACACATACACAAGCCTACACGCCTACACACACGCACCTACATGCCTACACACACGCCTACAAACACACATACACGCTTACAAACACACATACACGCTTACAAACACACATACACGCCTACAAACACACATACACGCCTACAAACACACACATACGCCTACAAACACACACACACACGCCTACAAACAACGCACACGCCTACAAACAACACACACGCCTACAAACACACACACACGCCTACAAACACACACACACGCCTACAAACACACACACAAGCCTACGCACAACCACTCGCATGAAAACACACACACACTCGCAGTGGTGTTCCCATAGGGTTACGCCTCCATATACGCCGTATACTCTCAAACATGTTTTAGACATTATAGCGTATATCTTCAAGATTCATAAATTTTCATATTGTGATATACTATGTATATGATCACATACACAAATTGTGCGCAATGGCATACCCTCAGAAAAATTGATGGGAACATCACTGCACGCTCGTGATTGCAAAAAAAAAAAAAAAAAAAAACATGATTTGATTTCAAGTTGTCAAATATTCAATTTTTTTTAAATTTCTTATCAGATATGGCAACAGCGCCAAATACCAGTTCCGACCAATTAGCTACGACCAGCAATCTGGCCTTTAACAAACGAGAGTAAGGTCACCTCCGTGAGAGTTGATGCTAAACCTTTCTCACGATCAGAGAAAGGAACCACTCTTCATTCACTCTATTTGACGAATACAGAAACTCTTACTTCGCTTATTTCAGCAAACCGTGAGGCACGTTTTTTGGTACTGCCATTTCTAAGCGAAGAATAAAATAGTGAATTTTCTGCAAACTGCTAGATGGCGGTTAAGAGAGTGTTGCGATGTTTTGCACAGGTGAAAAAGATGGTCACGACCTGCCGATTAGTTTTCCAAAGATTTATATGCATTAATTTTTTAACTGTGATTTAAGAAGTGTTTTCTATCTATATCATTCCAGTTGATTATATTGGCGACAAAATGTTTTTTCTTTTTTATTTAACCATTGTTGAGCAGCAAAGAAATCAACAAACAACATTGCTTGAATATGACAGCCGTGCTTTAGATTACCTGTATTTAATTAATAATCCATTTGCGCAATTTAAAAAAAAAATCATATCAGTTCCAAAAGTTAAGTTAAAAAAAAAATATATATATATTTTTTATTAATTACACAACATAGAAAAACCTAAAAGTCTTAACCAAACTAAACATGCTATTTTTCGAGTGTTAGGTGAGATAATAGTAAGATTTAAACATATAAACGGAACAAAAACTAAAATAAAAACTGCGTCATACATTAAGGAGCATTTGACTACACTTGGCAACATTTCGCCAAATTTGGTGCCAGGGCTGCTGGGCACAAAATGCTCCAGTCCGGAACGTTTTGACCGAAGGCGTATGAGGCCGGAACGCGAAGGCAGATGAGGGAGTATTGGGAGGATGGTAGCAGCGCACACTGAAAAAAAAAAAAAACTACTGTATGCTCTGTGTGTGCACTGAAGGAACTACTACGAGACACTGAAAGGGCACCAGCAAGCACTAAAATGACAACAGCGTGCACTTATAGGACAGCAACGCGCACTAAAATGACACCAGCGAACAGTAAAAACTTTAAAAGGGCACTTCACACTCCAAAGTCCCCTGTACTGTCTGTTTTCCTTAGCCGAGACCTAGCGCCAATTTGCTCATGCGTTAGGTGTGCTCTGATTTTATCAAAATAGGGAGGGAAACTCGGAAGTAAAAGGTGCAAAATAACGTGTTCAGTCAACGCCCCCTATATCTGGAAGCCTGCTTACGGGGGTGAGCTACAGAAGGTCACGTGGTTACCATGAGGCCATGCAAGAGGGAGGAAATACGCTGGCTACCCAAGTTCGGAGCTCGTGTATGATGAAATTTTTCTGTTGGTAATTGATTATATTTTGAATGAATAAAATGCCTAATAAACGTTCAGTTTATGGCTGCAAAGGGAACTAAGCTTCTGGAGAAAAGTTTATATTTTACAGCTTAAATTACAACCCAAGGAATAGAAACAGTGCGAAGCTGTGATGTAGTACTTCGCAGATTATTGTGAAAACGTAGAGAGTTTTATTTTTAATTAGTTGCACACTATAGAGTTTCCTCGGCTATTGTATGAAGTAAAATGAACATTTTCATTACCCCCCCCCCCCACCTCTTTTTTTAGGGAAAAAAATACCTTCATTTTTCAATTTATTTAATAATATCATCATTACTGATGCTTTTTAACAAATGAAAGCAGAGTCAGTTAAATTAAACGGTGTTCTGGGGGGGGGGGGGTGAGAATTTAAGGGTGTTGTAAAAATTGTAGACCACCACCTCGGCAAGTGTATGTATTATGAAGTATTAGTGCCTGAATGTTAATTTTTGCACATTAGTTTTTGATTGAGTTCTTGATAACTAAATAATTAGAGCGTTAACTCTTGATTGACCTCATGCGTAGCATAAATGGTAATAAGTGTTTTTTTATGTGTTATCATTCTATTCAAATAAAAGTTACTGTTCGTAAAATATTGTATTTGAGTATTGCATCCATAAAATAGTTGAAAACATAGCATACGAGAAACATTATACATATTTTTTTCTTTCAAATTTATTCCAGAACCTTTTCTATAAGAAAGGATTATTTGTATGAAATGTACCTTAAGAAAAAAAAACTACATTAATACGTACAAAAAGAATTTGTCTTCAAACAATTAAAACCTTTTTGTGCTCACAGATATGTTATTTAAAACATATGAAGAATTTTTATTCATTTATCTGTAGTTACGACTTAATTATTTTCCTCTTGAAGTAATTATAGCACTTTGCCAAACCTGCAAAGCTCCACCCAAAGGTCTTAAGCTAGTTGCATATTTTTGACATTTATACCAAAGTAGATAAAGTTGAAAAATTAGAAATAATTATTTATTCAAGATAATTTAAGGAAACTTCAAAGAAAACAAGAATCTTTACAAATATTTTCTACTTATTTATATAAACCTGCATAAAAAATATTACAGCTTTAAGTAATTTTGCTATAGTTAATATTTAGATTACTGTTTTCTTTCCCCCTTGATGTCCATTTTAAGTTCAGAAAACGTGTGAAAGTAATATTGAGATTATTTCGTTTTCAGCCCTAGAAAAAGCACTAGTTTCTCTTATAAAATCAGTACAATAATTGATTTTTAGAGGTGAAATAGAAAGGGGCAATAAAAAAATGTTAGATCAGTGATTTAATTGAAAGCAAAAGAGATGCGTTTATTTTTTATTTAATTTTCAAATTGGTGTAACTTTGTAAACACGGCGCTTTTCGAACCGATTTCCGTCAAATCACGATCGAGTGAACAGTGAACTGGCCTCATGCTGACCACGTGACTCACCCGTGAGAAGGCTTCCAGATATAGGAGGCGTTGGTTCAGTAATTCTTCCAAAGTAGCATCGAAAAAGATAGAGATAGCAAGTGCGAGCGGAAGAAAACCCATCCTCAACCTATTGCCCCTTTTTAAAATGGATTTAATCCTGAGTGGTAGTCTTTGCTTTCAAGAACGGACAGTACCTACAATTATTTGTTTTGTAACCAGTTGGATGGGACCCTGAACACATCTCTGATTTTTTGATCCAGAGCAGAAGCCGAGCAATCCCTGATCCAGCACCCGCAAAGGTATAGTTTCACATGGAAGATTTAGTGACCGCGAGCATATTCAACGCCCCCCAGTCACCATTAATGAAGACGGTGGATCTTCTACCGGCTAGGATCGAACCCAGGACCCTCCGGTTACAAGTCCTACCTATGCCTTACCGATCATGCCACCACGGCCCTCTTTAAAAGCGCAGCAGAACTCCCGCCCACAAACTGCCAACTTGCTTTCTGTCAGGAAACATTTTAGTCATCACTGATCACATTCTGCCTTGAGCATCAGGAAAAAGTAGATTTAAAAGGTGTCCGAGAGCAGCTATCTTGTATGTACTTAGAGAAAGATACCGTTCCGAAAATCGTTTGTGTACAATAAAGACTGAATAAATGCGGTACTGACGTGAGAGAGTATGTGCAAATCTTACATTCATAGGTTATGAGTTATGCAGCATTATCCTATGGGCATCTATCTGATTTGGAAGTTCTCGTATTTTAAATAAATAGTAATAGGTACGCAAATTATTTATTACTAGTGGTACCCGCACGGCTTTGCCCGTAATTGAAAAACTAAAAGGTCTTTTGGTACGCCTGTATATTTACAAATAATGTATGGTGAATTTTCTCGCCAATTGGCTTGTACCCATGTTACGGTTACACGTTATGATAAATTCGTATCTCACCAATTGGCTTGTGCCCATGTTACGGTTCCACGTTATAATAATTTCGTAATTTACTAGTCCATCTCACGGTATTTTTGTTCTTAAAATTGGAATAGGAAAAGAACCGCATCGATTTTTCGAAAAATCGCTTCGAGGTGCACACCCCCATGCTAGAAACTAACTTTGTGCCAAATTTCATGAAAATGGGCCGAACGGTCTATGCGCTATGCGCGTCACAGAGATCCAGACATCCAGACATCCTCCGGACAGAGAGACTTTCAGCTTTATTATTAGTAAAGATTTTTAGAAGCTTTAATTGTTAGTTTTTACTGAGCAATCAAGAAGATCACTTTTTGATCTCACTTCTGCTAAAGCTTCGACGTCGGTATCTACTTTAAGATTGATAGTTTATAGTCAGGTGACTGTTTTTTTTTTATTTAGTCATTTTTTAAATTCTCTTTTTAAATTTGTGGAATAACCACCCCAAAAATAGTCACGCAACCTCGATTTTTATGCTAAAATTCATTGGAAATTCAGCTTAATTTTTAACATAAAACAAATTTAAGATTCTGTCTAAAACTTCACGGATTTTGAAAAATTAACCATCCTCCAAATCATCAGAAAGTCCCCAACACCGACAACACTTTCTGCCACCATTACTGCCACTAGAGGAGGATGGGGGGGGGGGGGGCATGAGTAACCCTTTCACCCCGTCCAGTTAGTGCACAGTTATCCAAGTTTTTTTTTTCTTTTTTTTAAATATTTTAAACTTATTTATGATTTTTGGTACCCTTGTTTTAGAACCCAAATTCAAAATAATAGAATATCAGAACTGTTTGAACAAAACTTGTCCTTGAGTCGAGAAAATGAACGCATGCAAATCAAAAAGAGTAAAACTCGTTATTCATGAATGGGTAAATCAATTTAAACAAGTTTTCAGATATCATTGAAACAACTTATAGATCATTGGCACATTGAAAAAAAAAAAAAATACTTTAAGGTATAAGAAAGGGCGCACGTTCATTTAAATACCTAATTTGCATTTATATTCGGTTATAATAAACTTTTTTTCCAAAAAGTGAGTAGTATTCTATTATTTTGAATTTGGGTTGTATTATTATTCGTGTTTTTGGACTATCTGTGAAAACCTGAACATTATCAGCACGAATAATCGAGAGTTTAGTCTAGTTGTTTGTCTCTGTAATTTTATCAAACCTATTTGCGAACACACTGCATGTGCATATGTATGAAATGTGCGTGCAAAGGCACACAAATCCAGGAACAGAACTAAAAAAACTAGTTTGTTGGATTTGTGGAATTTTGAAAAACTTCTTGAATAATGTTGTATTCACACCTTTTTGTCCTTTCTGAATGCCAATAAAAAATAAAAAAGATTGCATACGCATGTATCCGGAAGTGCTACTGTCTCATTTCACCACATCACTTCCTGTTCACTGTCCACAGCAGGAAACGATTCTCCTAACGATTGACCTTCTGTGGAATGAATTATTACATCATTCGACAATGCCTGCACAACATTCCATCCTTTTTTCTTTCGAAATATTACAGAATGTTGTTTTCCAATATTTTGTTCATCAGTTGTTTCAGTGTAGAATGCCCTGCGCTGACATGATATTTTTTACGTGTCTATCAAAGTAAAAAAAAGGGGGGTTCATAATAGATACATGGGGGTAACAATTAATTTCTTCAAGCTATCTTTTCCTAGATTATGTGAAACATATTTTATGGATATTTTTACGAGTTTAAAAGCTACTTATTATTTTTTCTTTCCTTTATTTCTATTTTTATTTAGCATATAGCTGCATACTTGTCGAATCTGCAAGGACGGATCTGAATGTTTTCAAGTAGGGGCCGGTTGATTTTTAACTGACCTCTTAAATACGTTTTCATACATGCTTGCATTTACACCCAAAGCATTCTCATAGAAAACTACTAAAGTATAGAGATTTAGCCAAGGAGGTCCCCAAGTTATTCATTTCCTTTTCCGTTGAAAGAGGTATTCTAAAATTGCGTTTTAGAACTTCAATTTCGTTATAAATCAGAGGGAATGTTATGAAACCCCTTCCCCCAAACAGCTTTAAAGGTCGTTAATTTCTCTTCTAAAATTTCGTTTAAAATTTCTCTTTTTGAAACTTCAGTTTTGAAAAAACAGGCGTACACTTGAATTTTAGGACTTCAATGCGGAAAAAATTTCCAGTAAAGGTTCACTCAAGGGAGGGGGGATCACCCCCAACACTCCTCCCTTGTATCCATCCTTAGTCTGCGGAGTCCGAGGGAAAATGATTGACTCCGGCTCCGACTGTAGGAATTTTAGAGCCTTCGACTCCGATTCTGGAATCTACTGTTTCTCGTGGGAGCTGCCTGCTTTTTTGGGTGATCTATCAATTTCCGTCTTTAGTATGATTTTCTTCCGCTTTAAAAAGTAATTTAGCTGAAACTAATTTTAACAACTGCTGTAAACCCACGAGAGATTGAACGCGAAAAAATGATAAAAAAATTGCAAATTTTACCCCAAACCAGATATTTTCCTTTCAATCGTTTTTAATTTATTTTCCAAGTTCAAGAAAAGTTCTAATGATCTTGTCAGTAATTATTAATATTGTTGACCGGTGCTAGATTGAAATACAATTCTAAAAATATTTTATTTATTCACATTATCTTTTTATTTTCTGATTTCATTCTTATGATAAAAAAAAATGCAATATTTTTGCATTTGTGTCTGGAATTGGAGTTTTTCCTCCCATTGTTATCAAGCTTTATTAAGAGGCTAGTAAATAAATTTTTTCTTGATTTTCATTAAAATCTTTATACAGAAATATTTAAACAAATTCTGTGATCATTTTGAGTGTAAATTTTCGAGTGTCATGAAGTCAAATCCTGAATTGAATAATTAAAAGAACTTAGTCTTAAAATATTTTCAATGTAAAATCTGTTTTTTCTCCTATTTCTCACAGTAAAATCTACCGCTTGTGAGTGTATATTTTATTTTATATCATTGTGTTGATTGCTATCTCGTCTTGTATAAGTTTAATCCTCAATATTATACATAACTGGATTTCTTTTCGCTTATATAAACATTATACTGTCTTGATGAACATACTACAGTCGAACTTGATGATAACAAAAACGAATGGAGCGCGGTGTTTGCGTTATAACCGAGTACTCGTAAAAAACGCGTTCGTGAAAAAAAATCACAAAAATGTATACATACTTGTTTCGTTACTTTGATATTTTTAGTCAGTGCTAAAAAACCTGGTTATGATTTGAACTAACTTATTTTGTCTTTCCTGTTATTGTTTTCGAGAAATGTGAAATCCGAAAAACATCGTCATTTGCATCTGACTTCAAAATGATTTGGATTTTTTTTGCACTTTAGAAGCAAAGTATGTCGAGGGCTATAAACTTCAAATTCCTTACATTTGTCGTTATGGTGATTGCTTTCAATGTTTTTTTTCTCTCTCTTGACTTTCAACTACAAGATCCTCGGAATTATATCTCGGAAATGATAACATTCTCTTGAACAGATATATAGTTTTTAAATGCTCCTCACTCCACGAATTTCCAAAAATGTGACCGTGCCTCCACTTGTTCTCATGATTTATGTCTTATCTCTAACTTCTGTTCAATTTAAATTGTTTATGGAATATTTCACGAAATAGAATAATCTTTTCTGAGGAGGAAATCAACCGACATTTTATGAATTACAAAAATATTGCATGCTTTAAGCGGGGTTCGCTTGTTAAAAGCGGGTTTTGTTCCCATATAGACTTAACATTGTACCAACCAAATATTTTTGTTTCCACGCTAACTCTGAGTTCTCATTAAAACAGTGCTCGCTATAAGCGTTTTCGACTGCATCTCTTTATGTATATAGCTAAAATTTTCTCTTAAGTATTTACCTGTAGTCTTGCACATAAATGTACATTGTATATACAGTAGAACCTCTTTTATCCGGCCCTCATTTATCCGAATCAAATTTGTAGAATTAAAATATACAATACACATACAGTGAAACTTCGGTTACTCGACACACGAACAACTCGACTACCTCGATGACTCGACATTAATTTTTCTTATGGTTGGCCCATTGCTAATCTCAAAGGGCGAAAACCTCTCTAACTTGACACACATTTGCAGAAAACCCTATAAATCGACATCCATTTGCTATTGCAGTCCAATTTTTGCTACCAACATTTTTTTACATTGATCTCTTCTCAGATATTTACGCTGAGGCTCTGCTTATTTAAGTATGTGTTTCGCTAATGGGGTTGTCTCCTTCAGTCAAAAGTACTACTTTTAGTCACTGAAATTGATAGAATATGCAAAAAAGAAAAAAACTTTTATTTTTCCCAATAGTTATTTTTCGCTTAGTTTTTGTTTATGTCCGATTTTGGAAATAAGGCGTGGTCTTTATAGCGTCAGAAGTGATGTCCTTCGACGCGCTGCTCCATTGGTGCGCTGAATGTTTACGCATTGTTAAAAAAAAAAAGGTTGTCCTTAAACAGTAATATTAATAGCGATCAGAATGAGAATATTGAGTGACGGCTTTTCTGAAGCAGGCATGAGATTCATTAGTATTATTGCGCTATAATATTTGTATCTGTATTTAATGCCAAAATATTGCGCTCTGCGCTGGTGGAATAACTGGATCAGCATTTCATCACTTGTGATGTCATGAGCGTGGAAAATGAAATTTTATCTGCACACCAATTAATTTTTTTTAATACAAAACGTTGTCAAATTATTTAAAAAATAGTTTAAAACGTATACTTTTAAGCATGCTCTTTCAGAAAAAAATACTTTTAAATTTTCGGAAACAACTCAATTTCCCATATTATCAGGATTATCCAGATTTTTGTTTTTTTGGATTGTCTTTGGTCTCAGTTATTCCTTATAAACGAGATCATATTGTACATGTATTTACTATGCTTTTTTATGCATGGATATTTTTTCTTATATATAATTGTGATGATCTTCGTTTGTAAAAATTGAGTTACTATTTGATTTTGTTTAATCTCTGTTCTGGCGTTATGTGCTATTTTTTACCTCGAATTTAATCCTACCACATGCAAAAATATTATATTGTCTAGTGCAGAGGTCTTCAGCCTTGAATTCGCTGAGCCCTAGGGTTATCTAGGATTTTTCTTGGAAGTTTCACTATAAGCTTCATCAAAGCGCCAAAATGTTATTAGTAAACTTTATTTTTTACAAGCAATGTAATTCGTAAGGGCTATTTGCATGTAAAAAAAGTAGTTTGTGGATTTTGTTTTAAATTCATACTATGTTTTTTACAAAAGAAAAAAAACATTGGCTACTTGCCACTCGTTATTTTATCAGGATGTTTGTATAGTGATAAAATAGGATTTAATGAGGATTTTGTAAATTTGAGTAAGATAATGCTTCGATTTTCTATTTTTTTCCTCTTTAATAAACTATAATAATAAAAAAATATTTCCAGAAAACGGTTAGTTCAAAGGATTCCCCAAAAAGCGAAAGGTTGAATTCACCTGCCTCTAGTGCATAATCACTTTCCCATTTCGATACTATAGATAGGGAAAAATTAACTTGGCATCATTGTGAAGACTACTGTCTGACCACGGATTGTATGGAAAGACAAACATCCGTTTTACAGCCGGAAATGGACGAATCTATTATTTTTTTAGTGATGCCAGCTTTTGCAGAAGCAGAGTCTCATTCAAATGAGCGGAATACCGGCATCAAATTTTTACTTTTCCCCCTCATTCAGATAGTTTCGTCTTATCTGGACGTTTGAAAATTCCATACAATCCGTGGTTGGACAGTACGCAGATCTTAATCAGAGCATTACAACTCTGCCAGGTTAGGGTCTGCCCTAACTACAGATAAATTACCGATTACCATCTAGTTAATACACCTTTTTTTTTTTTGTATCTTATCTGCAATGATGATTTTAATGATTCGAGATCTACGATACACGGCAATGACTCCTGTTTTAAATAAATCAATGTTTCAAAAAATTCAATCATTCCCACACATTTCTTTAATAAATATCTCAACATTTCCATATATATTTCAAAATATCATCTTCCTTTCTTGCTGAGAGCAAATTCATTACGTTCTAAACATTCTAAAACCGTTTAATATTTCTGTAATGACTTAAATCTACACAACTGTTTGATAATCTTTTGGATTCCTTACCAGAAGTCTTTAGAAACATTTTTGTGCTCATTGTTACACAATATCTTATCTCCATCGCTGGACAAAACATTCTCCAAGCAGAGAAAAATCCTTTTACTTGCCTTCCGCCTTTGTTCTTCAACTCATGATTCCGCAAAGAATCGCTTTGAGAATCTCTCACCCTTTTAAACATATGCATGGTTGAAAAGAACGCACTACAAGTTTCGGTTTTATTTGGTAGTTTCTCTCAACGTTTTCCTTTCCTATGTGTCTCCGGGCATAACTTTTTTTTTACTCTCATTGCTAGCGACAAGAAAGTTCCACCACCGTAGGGAATCCAACCTGGTTATCTAAATACCGCAGAATTATATGCTTTGTTTGGCGTCTGCGTTCTTCAAGTTAATCTGGATGCAGTAAATGGCGGAGAATTGAATCCGGAGGCGGTATTCTGATTTATAAACAATATTGCACGTAAGGGTTAGCACTTTCTCGCCAAAGTTAGCAGCCCTCCGGTTTGAATTTTATTAAGTCATGTTAGAATTTGAGAGGAAAAATATCGATGCTTTAAGATAAATTGTGTTCTGCAGAAGAAGTTGGTACGTAACCATTAATTATTTTCCATTTCAAAACCTCAAACAAACCTTCAACAAAAATATTACGGAAAAAATATAAAATTTTAGGAAATTGTAGAAAAATCATTGATTGACTGAAATTTTAAGGGCTGTTTAGTGGGGGGAAAAGTGACTGAAAAAATTCAAACATACTAATAAAAATATATTCTAATAGTAATATTTATAGCGGACGTAATAGCTCTGAGACTCAATCATTACTCGATCGATTTAGGTTCTGAATAAAAATATTTAATACTGCACACACACACACAGTGCACAAAAATAAAGAAATATATATATATTTTTTCTTTTTAATTTTTCGATTGCCCTTCTGTCTGGGAATCTTCTTTTCAACCCGGATACTCACTTCAGGTACATCTAGTTTTCTAGGCGTTATCAATTTAAAAATGTTGTGATTGATAGGGGGGGTGGTCAGTTTTATTTTCATTTTAACTTTCCAGCGGGCTCGGCGTTTATACCTACACGAGAGGTCGCCTGTGCAGTGTGTGTGCACACTATGTATTCCATAAATGAGGCATTGAGAAGCCTCAAAATTAAAAAATTGGAGCTAACCAGTACACAAATAATGGTAGGTGAACCTCTCCTCTGTGTTGGGGCAAAAGATAGTACTAGTAGTCCTGATAGGTGCTGTTATCAATGTTCGAAAATATCCGATATTTTGATACATATCGGATATTTTGATACATATCCGATATTTTGATACATATCGGATATTTTGATACATATCCGATATTTTCAATCATCCAAACTCAAGTCTTCAAAATAGTAAATGCATCTTCAAGACACTCCTTATTTTCTTATACTGTTATTACAATATGTAGACTTAAAATTAAGGTTTCTTTTATTATATATATCTAACATTTCATTTGAAATTTTAATCAATTTTCATGGAATTAATTTAGAATTAGCTGTTTTACTCATTTTTCTTCTGTTAGCCAGTTTTACACATTTAAAATATGATCGAGAAATAAAAACTATGTATTAGTTGGTGCACATGTCATAGGACATTTTCTTTTTTTCTGACCAACATTTAATATTAAATTAAGTACTTTTAATCTGAATTAAAATTGTTACATTACTAATAATTTTATGAATATGAAATAAAAAAGTAACACTATATTAGTTTGTTATAATTAATGATGTATTAATAAATATTAAAAATGCAGAACATAAGTTTTTGGTTACGTATTTTCAAATATAAATAAACAATATTACTATGATTAATATAATTTTTATATTGAAAATACCATGGTTGAAAAAATAAATATCGAAAACATCAAAATATCATGATATTTTCAAAATAAATATCGGATATATATCGTGATATATATCATGATATATATCGACTGATATCTATCGACGAACCCTGGCTGTTATACAGCATGATTTAGATAAACTTTTCAATGAAAGCCTACCTAGGACCACAACTTTAAACGCTTTTTACTCAAAACTTGAAAATGTTAACTAACATCCCTTTGTCTCTCACTGTCTTATATATAAATTTTTAGCGTGTCTCGTAGCTGAACCTCGTGACTCTAGTGCAATTATTATTTTGGGTTATGATTTCAAGTAATTTTTAAGTTTAATTGATATTTGTGTCAGAATAAATGCAGTGTATATGCGAGACGGTTTATCGCCAGTTTCGCCGACATTTCAAACTTCCTCTCCCCTTTAATATGTCAAAATATGCGGTTGAAACTGAAAAACAGGGGGAAAGAAATTTCGTGTCGGCGAAATCTAGGGGAACACCTGAGAAATACGAGCGACTGTTTTATTAAGTTATGGTTATTCGATTTTCTATGTTTTTATAGGAAGTTTTTAATTACAGTGGAGCGACGTTTAAACTTATATCTAGAAGCCTTTTCGTAAAAATCAGAAAAACACTGAAACTCTTTAGGCTTGAAATATTAAAATAAATAGAAAATCGAAAGCAACAAAAATCAAACTGAACAGTCGTGTGTATCTCTCAGATGCAAACAGCACATGAATAGACTCCTACTGACGTCAGAAGAATTCCCATGATGCTTGAAAGCAGGTCTAGGGAAGGGAGAAGAATATCTAGTATCAGCCATTCTATTTAGCGGAAAAAAACTATAAAACGAAATTACCTCTTTGCGTATCTCTCAGCACGCGCCCCCCTGAAGGCATAAAGGGCTTTTATTTTAAAATATAATTAATTAAAACTGTTTTTGATTATCTTCATTCCTCAAATGGAATGATTAATACTTTCCCCCCTTTACTGCAAAAATATTGTTTGGTTGATTATTTTCAGTGTTCTTTTTTGATATTACACTACTGCTTAGCTATTATCAAAAAGAAGCCTCCCTTATTCAAATGCAGATCGAAAACCAGAGTTTAAACTATTACAAAAGTTACAAAAATTGTTATCGTTGTAAATATTTGCTTCTTAGTCATGCTGTGTTTATAAATGTGCAAACAAACAATCTTGATTTTCGTGGGTTTTGTATAATAAAAACATTTATCAGCACCTGAACACACAAGCCGTCAATCAAACAGTTCTATGCCTCCACCGAATGTTTTGAGGTCACTTTATGTAATACGTCATGCGCGTAAAATACAAAATTAGCCTTTGCGTTTTTGATAAGCGATTGTTACTAGTGTATGCCATGTAAAGGTGTGAGTGAGATTATGAAGTATATTTAGCTCGCAAGAAAAGTATGTCTACTTTTTGGGCGTGTGTCTGATATGGAAGTGAAAATCAAAACAAATCTGATTGAAAAAGTAAGATTTTTATGAACCTATGTTGCACATTAAAGTAGTATTTACTTAAATATTTTTGCTGCTCTTCAAGTTAATCGATCTGTAATTTAAAGTCTGTGACAATTTCATTATTTTACACTAATGGTACCCGCACAGCTTTTCCCGTAATAGAAAAATTAAAAGGTCTTTTGGTTTGCCTGTATATTTATAAATAATGTATGGTGAATTTTCTCGCCAATTGGCTTGTACCCATGTTACGGTTCCACGTTATGATAATTTCGTAATTTACTCGTCCACCTTATGATAATTTTGTTCTTAAAATTGGAATAGAAAAAGAACCGCATCGAATTTTCCAAAAACCGCTTCGAGGTGCACACCCCCATGCTACAAACTAACTTTGTGCCAAATTTCATGAAAATCGTCCGAACGGTCTAGGCACTATGCGCGTCACGGAGTTCCAGACATCCTCCAGACAGAGACTTTGAGTTTTATTATTAGTCAAGATTATGACAATCGCTTGGAAGTAACCGCCTAATGATATTGCATACGTAGAATGCGCGTCACAGAGATCCTGACAGACAGAGATCAGGACAGAGAGAGATCCTGACAGACAGAGAGAGATCCTGACAGACAGAGAGAGATCCTGACAGACAGAGAGAGATCCTGACAGACAGAGAGAGATCCAGACAGAGAGACTTTCGGCTTTATTATTAGTAAAGATATAGATGTTGCACATTGAAATAGTATTTACTTCAGGGTTGGCTGGATTGGACCCAATTGGGTTGGATCCAATGGTTTTTTTTTTTTTTTTTTGAAAAAACCCATTAAAAAACCCATTATTTAGCCCACTCTTGGGTTTTTTTAAATTTTCTGAGAAGTTTTTTGAAAAATTAATTAATTTAAATACTTTCACAATTTAAACTTCTTTTTTATTTGTTCTTCACCACAGACAATGGACATAAAAAATGAATTTTGAACTTTAGTAGCATTTCTTAACTCTTGACGGCATTAAAAAAATTCCAAAGATTTTAAATAAATATATTTAACTTTTTTCTTTAACTGGTCAATAAGTAACTTAAATTATCTTGACTCAGTCCTGTCACGTCTAATTTTCTCAATATTTGTAGATTGTACAGAGGAAACTACTCTAGCTAAAAGTTTTTCATGTGAATTATTTTCTGCAAACCAACACGTCACAAATCTCGAATAAACAAATTATATTGTTTTGAAATTAACAGGTTTCACAAACGGTAGGACAGAAAACAGAATAGTATGTACAGTATTTTCACTATCTTATGAAAAAGTTTAATATTACTTTGTACACAGAAATAGAAAAACAGGCAACATAAAATTCAAAGAAATGTCTTGATTCTGCTGGAATTCAGTAAAAAGGGATTTAAACTACTTGAGGTTCTACAGTAGTTTTGCGTAACAAAATGAAATACAATAAAGTAAAATGCAAATAATAATAATAATAATAATAATAATAATAATAATGATAATAATAATAATAATAATAATTTAGTAATTACAAACGAACAATACATTTTATCACTCGAGAAGTAACTTTGCCTTAACTGTTGGTAATCATGGAAATTAAAAAATCTGAAACTTCACCATTCTTGGTTTCGCCGTCTTTTTTACTTTTCTTCAGAAAACGCTGAATTTTCCAGCTTTTTTTTACCCCAAGACAATTTTTGTTCTTTCTCCATATACTTAGCTACAATATGCTACAAGTTCGCCATATTTTCCCTAAAAAAAGACAAAAAAAACCACATTTCTTTTAAAAAACCCAGCTTTAGTTGGTTTTTTTTTGGGTTTTATTTAAAAAAACCCAAAAAACCCTGGGTCCATGGCCTTTTTTCAAAAAACCCGGGTTTTTGACAACCCTGATTTACTTAAATATTTTTGCTGCTCTTCAAATTAATCGATCTGTAATTAGAAGTGTGTGACAATTTCATTATTTTACATTGTACATGTTCTTTTGCTAATATCACCTCCAAATGTAAATAATATCTACTCGTGTTTCCAGATGAGTGATATGTGTCGCACTTGAAACTATAAAACTCGAAAATTTATATTTGTAGGGAAACTTTTTTATGCGAGGCTAGATATATTATTTTTTTTACTGTTGCCAAAAACAATGATAAATAATAGTAATTATCAAGTTGAAACACTTCTGTTCTTTAATTGTTGGTAAAAAAAAAAGAAAAATAATAGTAGTTACAAAGTTAGTTTTGTGAATAAATTTCTGTACCCCAGAGTCAAAAGAACGTACATAAGTCCAAAAATTGCAATTTCCTGTTTATTAGAGCATTGTATGTAAAAGCCTATCCCGCATCGAGCCATGTGAACTTAATGGGATTGTTTCCTTCTGTCATAAGTAGTACTTTTAGTCACTGAAACTGATAGAATAAGTAAAAAAAATAACATGTACCCAGAAAATACTTTCATTTTCCAAACAGTTATTTTTTAATTATTTTTTTAAACTGTCCGATTTTTCAAACAAGGCGTGGTCTTGATGACGTCACAAATGATGCTATTTGGTGCATCTTTCTTCCTTTTATCCACGTTATGATAATCAAGCAGCGAATTAAAAGTGCGCTCTACGCTTGCTATCAACCATATCGTTGCCAATACACGTGAGTAAAGATGGAATTAAATATTTTGCACTGTGAATGGCATTTCATCATTTGTGATGTCAACGGCGGAAGCGTAAAATACGAAAGCGCACCGACTTAAGTAATTTTTTTAAAATATTAAACTTAAACAAAGTATTTAAAAAATGGTTAGATCCTATGTTTTTAAGCCTGCGCTTCAGAAAAAAATACTTTTAAAATTTTGGAAACGACCCCATTCTAAAAATGTTGTACGATGATTAATATCAAAAAGGAAAGGAAAATTACTTTTTTTACTAGCTTTTATTGTACTTGCTCAGTAAAAAAAAAAGTGTTGTTATAAGTAGTCGCCAAATTGTCACAGTAAGATTAACAAACGTCATGTGAGGTATTCGATCATTTTATGAATCAGAAAGCAATACCTCTCATTACCAGAGTTCAATGTGTGCACCTTTTGTTACTCAAACGACATCTAAACGGTACTCAAGTTCATCCCATGTCAACAAACGGTACACCCATTGAATTTTAGAAATGAAAGGTATTGCTTTCTGTTCAATAACATGATTAAAAAACCTAACATTGACGTTTGTTTTTCTTACGGTTGTACGATAATGCAATTGCTTGTAATGATTTTTTTTCTTTTTTTACGATGCTATATAAAAAAAAAAAAAATTCTGGAACCTGTGAAGTGTCATGGTGCAAATCGCTTATTTACATGACAATTTGTTGCTTTTCTATAAATTTTTTAAATGGGTCAAGGTTTTTTCAAGCCTGACGAGAGGCCATGTCAGCCTAGTCGGAAACTGCGGGCTTTGGGGGGTGGGCGGTGACAATGACGCAAAAAAAAAAAAAAAAAAATGAAAGAAAGGAAAGAAAGAAAAAGTAAAATAAGAAAAGCAGGAAAGAAAAAATGAAGAAGAAAAAAGAAGGATGAAAGAAAAAGAGCAGGGGGGGGGGACTCCGAATAAGAGAAAACGTAAAGATTAAGTAAACTTTACTCTTTTGGTATCTACTGTTGCGGCACTTAAAATAGAGTTAATTGTTTTCTAGTAAGTAGTTTTGATTTTTTTTCTTTATTTCCCCATTTTTTTCTTCTTCTTTTACTCCTTTTCTTTTCCCTTTTTTTTTGGGAGGGGGGCGGCGACATAACTGACATGGGGCCCGCCTTGACTCTCTGCGGCCCTGGGACTTCTTGCACACCCTGTATCAATGCGACAATTTCGATACTCTCAGCAAAAGAAGATCGACATGATTAATAAGTCGTCTGATGGATTGGACGACGCCTCGCGCAATTCTCAGCCCCACATTTCAAGTCGATCGTGAAAGCTGTACAAACAAATCCCTCGCAGGTATCTATCAGTTTAACTTTCGGATGGATGTGCCGGGACTCGTGTACCTTGACCTCAAAAAGGCGTGGGAAGTAGTCCGCGACGGGGGAACAGGAAGAAAGTATTCAATTAATAAAGGAGGAGGTATTTTCCTCAGAACTTCGTTATTTTGAGATGAAGTCTCTGGAGCAGAGAGAGAGCTCTTCACTTCGTGATAAAGTTGATCGCGTGAGTTTCCAAACTCGTGGTCGATACTTATCATTCTAATTACGTCTGCGCAAATTTGTGAAATAGAACAGCCTGTGTTTTACTTACTTGTTGAAGGAAGTATGGTTGTTGACACTTGTAGTGACGATTTTCAGTTGGGAAACCATGGTTTTATTCATAAATTATGCTTTATCGTGTGGCGAAATGTATAGATGACAAAATTCAAAAAATCAAGAAAAAAGGTGCATGTTTTTGACCCGTACAAACAACACTCGTTTATTTGAACAACTTCGCTCCTTTAAAAAAATTTCTGGTTTCTACGAGGCTCCACTCACGTTCATTGAAAAATATTTATTGGTTTCATAATATTCTTTGAAAGAAAAGCGACTAAAACTACTTAATAACTTAAAAAATGTAACAATAAAAATTTAATCAAGAAATATTTGGGTTTACATGTCTATAGTAATATTATAACTCATTTTTTAGCAACCGAGTTCTACACCATGCTATTCCAGAAGTCGCCGGCTCGATTCTTGCTTGGTACAAAATTCAAATACTAAATTTTATTCAATAAAAAATTAATGAAATTGAGATGACGTCAAAAAATTGGATCTTAGCCAAATTTTCATGGTTTTTTTGTCACACAGCGATCGGAATAAAAGGCAATCAGGTTGTATCGGGTGCGTACGGTAGGTGACACACTACAAAACCTCAAACAATTTGAAAACCACTCTATGCACACATATAATTTTAAACCCTTCTTAACAGTTATATATTTTCCTCCAAAAGGTGTTATTGATGGCGAGCGTAAAGTGGTGTAAGTCACAAAACGCTGCGTTTCAAATCTCGGTGAATATTGATCGTTCTAATGTCAAACTTTTTGTGATGGAATTATTGTTCAATGGAGATTATTTCCCAAATTTTCAATTAGGGGACCTAGGGCCCGTATAAAGAGTTAAGTTTTGTATCTTTTGACTCATTTTTATTTTATCTTCTAACTTTCAATATCTTAACTCTGCATCCGATTTTGAACATTTTTGCAATTGGAAGTATGTATCTAGGATTAACAAATGTGAAAAAAGAGGTCAAACGGAACACCCTGTATACGTACGTAGAGATAGATAGTTGAGCATTATGCTTTTATATTTGTATGATCTTAGGAGAAAACCAGAAATTATGTGGAAACAGTGTTAATAGTACTTATAATTGATGTAATGAAATAAGGGCTTCTTAAGGTTCTTAAAGTAGACAGAGGAATGGCAATTTGTGTGTGTGTGTGTGTGTGTTATTATTATTATTATTATTATTATTATTTTTTTTTTTTTGAGCAATCACGATTGCTTATTGTTCTCACTTGACTTTTTTGATGTGCTATCACTTTATTTTCCCGCCAGCACTCTCTACAGCATCACCGTCGACCGGCTCCTCACGATGCTGCTCCTGTAGCGAAAACCGTCTCCAGGTTGCATTTATAATCTATATGCTACACACACGCGCATACATACACAACTACACACACGCGCGCACACACACAAATACATACACCTACACACACAAACACATACATACACACACACACGCATACATACAGACACCTACACATGCAGACACCTACACATACACACACACCTACACACAACTACCCACACACTAATCACACCCATGCCAACACACAACTACCCACACACTCATCACCTTCATGCCTGCACACAGACACGAACACATATACCTACACACACAGACATTCCCCACCACACGCAAACACTCATACACACAACTACCCACACACTCATACCTGCACACAGGTACAAACACACGTGTCTACACACACATACACATACCCCCTACACACAAACACATACCCCCCCACACACATAAACACATACCTTCATACACACACACATACACACTCGTGATTGCGAAAAACATTATTTGAATTCAAAAGGTCAAAATTCAATTTTTTTTGTTTGTTTTGACTTTTGAAGTATAATGTATGAATCCGAGTTTAAGAATTTGACGAGTAACCCTTGCACGTTTTCGTTTTATTATGATGCGTGAAACTATGACAGTTTGTGACAAGGGGAAGGGAGGGGGGTAACAAGTAGTGTGATATTGCGCATTTTAAAAAAGAATATGGCTTTGTAAAATTCCTTGACATGTAATAAAAGGGAATAAGAGGGTAAGGTGAAGTGTGACACTTTGTGACAAAGAGGAGAGGAGTTCAAAAATATTGAACAAAAAAGTGACATCATTTATGTACAGCCCCCTTTTTCAAACTTAACTTACTACCACAATCACCAAAATAATCTGTTGATGCTTTTGTCTTTCAATCAGGGGCACCCCCGTGGGAGGTCACTGTGATCTTCCAAAATTTCCTTATTCGGAAAATTTTGTCTAACGATTCAGCAGAATTATTCATCATTCGGTAAAACTTGGAGTTCCATTCGGCAATATTAAGAATTTCCGCCCTCCCAAAAGTTTGGGGCGCCCTGTTTTCAGTTGAAATAAATAAAACATTACTTGACCTCTACCTTCTGTTTAAACCAAAATGAAATCTCGCTTCCCGGTGTCTTGAAATGCTCCCATGATTCCGCAGCACAACAAAAATGCCGACTTGGGTACATAAAATCAATCTGATAAAGTTTTTCCGGATTAGGCGTTTTTGTTTCTGCCAAATAATGTGATTTTAATGATTTGATTTTTTCGATGTGAGGTAATTTCGTGTACTTAAACTCGGCAAAACACTTACGGTTACTCATGCGTGTAGCCATGTCTAGAAAGGGCTGTCTGATCGATTTATTTGAAAGAAGTTGATTATTGTGTTCCTATAAAAGTTAGAGCACTTTTCAAAATTGGCGGGGTTTTATATTTGTTTATTTTTTAATCTGAAGTCAGATGCTTGATTTGGTATGCATTCCTTTTGTTTCTTTTTGTGTATGCTCGAATGATATAGCTGTCTTTTTTCCCTTATTCTTGTGAAGTATTCCTGTAAACAATGGGGTTGTTTCCATTAGTCAAAAGTACTACTTTTCGTCACTGAAATTGATAGAATGAGCAAAAAAATAACGCGGAGCGAGAAAAACTTTCATTTTCCCAACGCTTAATTTTTAATTAATTTCTTAAAATGTCCGATTTTGAAAATATGGCCTGGTCTTTATGAAGTCACAAATGATGCATTTTGGCGCATCAGTCTACCGCGTTTCCACGTTGTGATAATCAAGAAGCGAATTAAGTATTGCACTCTACGCTTGCTATTAACCATATCGTTAGGAACACATGTGAGTAAAGAATCGAATTAAATATTTCGCTCTGTGAATGGCAACAGTGAATGGCATTTCATCATTTGTGATGTTGTGATGTCATTGGCAGAAGAGTAAACAATGAAAGCGCACCGATTAATTTTTTTTTTTTTTAATATTAAACTTAATCAAATTATTTAAAAAATGGTCAGATCCTATGTTTTTAAACATGCTCTTTCAGGAAAAAATGCTTATACAATTTAGGAAACGACACCATTCTGTAGTAACTTTGTTTAAAGATTCAGGGTCGCTTGAAAGAATTTTACAGAATGAAAATTTTAGCCATGTAAAATTGCAAAATTCCTAAATGATATTTTTACCCCTAGAAAATTAAGCAGTAAGTTTAGTTAGGGTAATGGAAAACAGAATTTCAATGTTTCACATTCAAATTCTCACCCCCCCCCCCCCCTCTTTTTTTTATTTGATGAATATAGAGACAAAACAGATTTGCTAAGTTTCACTAGTCGCAAATGCAGAGATCTTGGCCAACAGACACGACAGTGTGACAGAGCACCTGAATGGGATAGGTACGCCAGTTCTCTTGACACATCAGTGAGTGCAGTGGGAGTTATAAGAACTAGATAAAGAGTCTCAGAGATTTTGAGAAATTGACAAATCATCCTGAAATACCAGAACTTTAATAGACTATGAGATCAAATAACATCCCTAGTTTTCTTTTTCGTTTTTTTTTTTTACTCTTTTGTATTTGCTGTGTTTGTTTTCTTTGTGAGGTACCGGGCTACCTGATACGTATGGAAGGCAATTCTAGAAAGATGCCATATGTAACAACACTTGCAATGTTTCAGACCAAAGATATTTGCTTTTATTTGAAAATGTTGAAGCACATTTAATAATCTTCTACTATTCTCAACCCTTGTAATTTCTTGAAATAATATTTTTGTAGTGTATGTTGCAATCGAAGAAAATATTGATTTATCGTATATGTTTTCTTTTTCTCCTTCAGTTTTCTTTTATTTTAGCACATTGCTTTTATTTCTTTTCCAAACTGTGATGAACATGTATCAATTACTTTTAATCAGGGCTTTATTTCGAGCAAAAGAAGTGCGAGAGCCTTCGTTTTCATACATAACCAGAATTTCGCTTATTAAAGTTGAAATTCGCATAAAATTGAAAAGAAATGCAGTTACTCTGCTCCTGTGAGCTTCCATGCAAATTAAATTAAGCCCTGGTTTCATTCCAATTTTTTTTACAGAACTATAATTTTAGTTAGGACATTTTTTTTTCGATAGTTATTTTTGTTTAACTACAAATGTTAACAGTTTTTTTTTTCGGATTTGAGGAAGGGTATTTTAGAACCCGTTTTAATTTTCTTCAGTTTTTAACGCAATTTTAGAAACTACAGAGATGAAAATCCTAATGTGTAAAAAACCAAGAATTTCCGTCTTTTCTATACTACTTTCTAGCACCTGATATATATTCTCAAAAATAGCTAAAATCGCAAATTGTTTCAAACATAATTTTTAAAATATTTTAAGCTGATTTCTACGAATAAAATATACGAACAAAAATAAATAAATAAACGAACAAGTAAAATAGCAGCACTTTTTAAACAAAGTAGCTAGTACATTTTGTTCCATTAAAAAGAATTAACCGCTTTCAAAACGAGAAACTTTAAATTAAAATTAATAAGCTCATTAAAATAAATACATCATATAAAAAATCGTCTATCTTTCCCCTGTTGCCAAGAAATAATTTTTTAAATGAATTAATTCACTTAGCAAAATAAATAAAAACAATCAAATGTCAACTTAAAAAAATAATTTTCATTGTCAAAAAAAAAAAAAAAAAAAAAAATCTGCGCATATATTTATGCAGAAAAATAAATGACTTCTGAGTTTATCCGCCGAAAACTGAATACTTAAATTAGAACTTTAAAGTGAAAATAAAGACAAGTCATATTAACAATAATTATTTCCAGTTAAAACCAACCGGAATCGGAGTCAATCTCATTTTGGGATAAAAGAGTCGGAGTCAAATATCCAAAAATCGGAGTCAGTCATTTTTCCTCCGTGTATAAATTTTTGCCAAAGCTACGAAGTCAGAGTCGAAGTCGGGGAGTCGGAGTCCTACTAATTGTCGGGCACAGGAGTCAGAGTCGGAGTCAGGTGCCCCTAAATTCTCGGAGTCTGGAGTTTGTCTTCAGGAGCTATTTCCAACAAAATTTGTTTTAAGAAAATCCGCCTTCAAATATTCATTGACTTTCAGTTTCCCCGTAGGCGCTAATGTTAATGGATTTGAACTGTTCAAAATTGAACGGAAAATTGTTCAAATCAAAAAGATATTTTATATACAAGTTTTTCATCAAAACCTATTGTCTACAAAGATTGTTTGAAGCAAATTCGCCTCACAGTTCGGAGTTGCCTTGAATTTCCTCGAAGGCGCTAATGTAAAGCTTTTTTGAACTGTTCAAAATTGGACAAAAATAGTTCAAATGAAAAAGTGAAATATAGGAATGAGATGTCCTCGCCGAGATCTTTCGAACAAAAAAAAAAAAAAATTGTTCGAAACGGACTATTCACTCAAAAGTTATTAGGGGGGGGGACAGACAGACTGACATTTTCCCCCATCTCAATACCCTACTTTACAATTTTTAATTTTTCGATATTTATTTAATTATTATTATTTTTTTTGACGGTTTTTTTTTTTTTTTTTTGTAATATTTTCAAGCTGATTAAGCCTTCTTTCATGCTTTTTTCGTCTTTCTCTGATTTTTACTGGGAAAGTAGACGAAAAAGGAAAATAACGATAAACAAACTGTGTTGTTAATATTCACAAAAATATCCACTTGCAATTGAACTGCGAATTTGCATCTCTTCAATGTTACTTCCATTTTGATTTAAACAAAGGTAACGTCTTTCCTTGATACGTAAATACATCTCAGAACATTACTTTAAAAAGTGTACAAAAATTTGTTATACTTGTGTCAGTAAACCTTTTCTCCCATAAAGTTACGCACACAAAAAAAAAAAAAAAAACTACAACTTGGATATGCGTAATAATTCTCTTTCATATGTCACGCATGCGATAGAAATTAAATCGAATTCAATGCGTCGCCTCTTCCATACAATTAACAAAATACACACACGCATTGATAGACGCAATCTATTCACCCTATCTAGTGCTTTTTTTTTTTTCAATCTTTTACGATCCACCATTTCCTGAGTAAAATTTTTGGAATACGCTTCATTTGCATGGCTTGCTTTCCGAAGTAGAAAGTGAAAAGCCGCGTGACAGCGCTTCGGAAAGCTTCGGACCGTGTCGGGTTTCGCTCGGAGAGTCTCTGACGCCGAGCGTGAAAAAGTGGAGCGCTGGTGGTCCTTCTCCGCCACTCCATGATAACTGAGGTGATACAAATGGAGAAGAAAGAAATTAGCTTGTGTGTGTGTGTCTGTGTGTCTATGAGAAATGGAGGGAGATGCGTTATATTTTCGACTAATTTTTATTTTAAGCGTATAAAACACACCTTTTTTATGGTATTCCAAAGAATGCAGTTTCACCAGAGGTCACTGTGACCTCCCAAAAATTTCTTATTTGACAAATTTTGTATGACGATTCAGCAAAAAATCATCATTTTGCAAAAGCTGGAGTTCTATTCGGCGAAATTTAAAGTTCCATTCGGCAAATTGAGAATTTCCGCCCACCCTAAAATTTAAGTTCTGGGCGCCCCTTTGAGCGCCCCCTTCCGGTCACCCATGGGCTTCACCCATGTTTTAGATTTATCATTCTGGTAAAGCCATTACCGAGCTTCAGGCAAATATCCTCTTATAGAGGCTGAGTATATCTTCACACTGGAAGTTCAACTGAGTTGTTTGGTATATGCTTATAAGCAGTGGCGGATACAGAAAAATACCGACGGAGGGGGTTGGGGCAAGCCACAAATTAATATTTTTATAGAACTTTTTAATGATTTTTAAACACATTTTTGGTGGGAATGACCCTATGAGTCTCCCAACTTGCGACAAATGTTCATGCTTTTGAATTTTTCACCTCTCTTCCTCTCCCCCCCCCCAGCAGGCAGTGTAGATGGATAGGGGCCCGAAATTTATGTCTTAGACCCTGCCTTTCTTTAAAAATGTGCAATTTCTTTTCTCGGGCTCTAATTACTTTAAAAAGTGCTTTTCATTTCTTTTTTATTACTAATTATTTCTCACCTTCTAAAGCGTAAAATAACAGAACTAACTAATACTTATTTATGTGGAGACTTTATGTAGTACTAATGTCATTACCATCTATTGTTCCTAAGCAGAATTTTGTCATTTTTTCTGCCAAGAATGAAAAAAAAAGACTTAAATGTGTCTCTAAAATATTTTTTTTTTTCAATGTTTCACGTATTTTATTTTAAAATCAGGTCTCTTTTTTGCTTGATTGCATACTTTAGCATATTCTCTGTGTATACTTAAAATTTGTTCCCAGAATTTTGCGTCATTACGATCCAACAGTTTTTAGAGGCTTTCATGACCGCTAGGTGCATTTGGTAGTTCAAGCAACTTTGTAAAATAAGAATTTTGTGTGTAAAAATTTCTAAGTTTCCTGATTAGATCTATGTAACGTCAAAGTAAATAGTAGAAAAAAGTAGCCTGTCATAACCATTCTTACTCACAATGGTTGCTTTTATAACATTATTGGGTAATTTCGGTACTTTAAGTAAACCTTTGTTCAAAAAATTGCAACAAAGGTGGTCATATTTTATGTCTTATTTGGTCAAATACGTTCAACTGTCATTACCATACAACGAAAAAGTTATAAATATATGGATGGTAAAAATGAATTGAGGATAAAATGATACTAATTGCATTATTTCTATTATTTTAGATGACTGATTTTTTTAAAGTTAATTTTGTAAATTTTGGGTGTTTTATTTTATAAGATTAATCAAATCATTAGAAAATTTAGTCAATGACTAGTTAAATTTTTTTTTCAATACTTGAAACGGACGCATCTTCTAATTTGCAGAACTGCTAGTTTTCCGCTATATATTGTGTGCCAACCTAATAATTAAGCAGAGTCACATTGAAATGAACAAAATACGCGCATGAAATTTGTCCTTTTCCCCCTCATTCAGATAGTGCCGTCTAGCAGCTTGCCAATTCTATGGCAAACGTGGTCAAAAAGTAGGTGTTGTCTCTGTAGGACTTCAGAGACCAAGATTACTTGAATTTTTAATTAATCTCCGGATATATTAACTAAAAATTGATTTAGCGTTTTCGCAATTTTTTTAGTGAAACCTTTCTCACACATTTAAAATATTTGTAGTACCAATCGAAAGAAGGGATTTTTCTGCGTGTAATAGAATTTGTTTGGAACTCCCACGTCGTACAGAATTGGAATTACTATAACCTTTTTGAAGTAAATTTTATCAAAAGCAAGATTATTTTACGCAAACATGCATGAAAAAAAAAAGAGAACACTTTCACATTTTCCAATATGAAAATGAAAAAGGAAAAAAAAAAAAAAGCTTCTAAACAAACTGCCGACGGGATTGTAAACTAGAGAAAGCAAAGATGCCCCGTGAGATGCTCTCTTGCATTTGCGCGTCCTGTTTCGCCACGAATCACACAAGCGTGACGTCAACACCCGTGGCCCCTTTCCTCTTGGAAAAAGCCCTCGCTCTCGCTCTTCACCACTCGCTTCACACGCGCGAGAGAGAGTGGAGTTAAGATGTTCGTTCCCTGCTGCGCGCAGCCGGGGCCCTACTACATGTGGCCCCACCAGCAGCTGCCCAACTTCTGGACTAGACCCATGCCCAATGCCGCCAGCACTCTGCCAGCCGCGAGTAAGCCGTGCCCCATGCACGATGGGGCTTTCCATACGCGCCCCCGCACTGGGAGCCATGATAAGCTGCATAGGGCTTCATCACTTGCCCCCAAATCACAGACAGGGAAAAAAAAGGTAAGTCGATATGGTTGCGATCTTAAATATAGCTTACATGTTGGTTAACAACAGATGTTTTCTGTGTGGGTAAAATGGCTATGTGGAGTTTTAGTAAGGGATCAAATTAGACTATTTTGTTGTTCTAAGCATGTATGAATACTGGAGGGGAAAAGGGACGAGGTAGAGGCAGTTATCTTTATGCACATAACTTCCACGATAAAAGTTATTGCAGAGGTGCAGAGGGAAAAAAAAGCTAATAATGAAAGGGGAAAATATGTATTGATTAAAATTGTTTATTATTCCTTAGTTAATTCATAAAAACTAACTCTCCGGTGAAGTTTAAAACAAGCATTTTTCAAAATTCTTCTCTGTCTTAGGAAAATACATTCGTTCATCATTTTGTTCTTATCTGATGCAAAACTTTAAAATAAGTAGTTGCTTTTTTTATTTACTTCCTTATATCTCTAACCTTGTGTCCATGAATTAAAAGTTGTCTAATTAAAACATGATATCTGTTTGCTTGCATATTCTAATTGTAAAAATGTTTGCTCAATCATTTTTTACCTGACATTGTTGGTTTCGATCTTCTCTAAAACTGTCACGTAGACGCAATCATAAAAATAAATATATATACATATTTTTATAAATACAGTGATATCTGTGTAAGTTGACCACTTGCGGTGCACTTTTTTTAAGTGGTCAACTTAAACAGGTGGTCAACTTATCGAGGTTGAATTATATGATATATATCTAATTCTGTGTCTGAAAATAGCGGTTGGCTTAGACAGGTGGTCAACTTCACAGGTTTTATTCGTATATCTTTAATTTCAGCAATTTAATTCATTTTGTTTCTATGTATTTTTCTTTTCTTTTGAGTCCATTTTTTTTTCTCTCATTTTATTTCAAAGTCTGACCAAAATTCAACTTAACATTCCGTCAACTACTACACTGTGTTTGTAAAGGAAATTTTAAAGCACAAAAAAAACTTTCAATTAAAAAACAAATCAAATCCCCACACCCTCTCCACTCTTTGTTAAGGTTAAAGATTGTATTATAGTCTTCCAATTTGTAAAGTTGAAAATGTATTATAGTTACACCCACATCCAGGATTCGAATGTAAGAGCCACTAAATGTTCCATTAGTGAATGATTCATGCCAAATACGACACTGGCGCCGAGATATTGTTGAAGGAAATGTCGCAGTTATCATTTCCCTCAACACGCAAAGAGGCGCTCATGCTATTGAGGAGGCGGATGATTTAGAACGAAGGGACAACCAATTTAGGCTCGATTTGGCCACTTATTGGTGATTTAAGATCTACACTTACATTTCCTTTGTGTTTTATGCGATGCTGTTTTGCTAATGAGACGTCACATTATTTTTCTGGAACTGAATCTCAAATGAGCAATATTTGACGAGATAGATTGATGTTTTGCGGGGAGATGAAGCGCAGTTGAAGTTAGGTTTTGCGAATAAGAGTAAATTTCATCATGCACTCACTGGCCAATTAATTAGAAACCCAAGATCCATAATTTATTGTACCACCTTTCGCACGGATAACTGCTCTTGATTATTTTGGGCATCGAGTCTACAAGTTTCTGGAGTGCATTTACATCCAAAGAATACCGTGCGTTGGTTATGTAGCTTTTTAAATCATATAAATTAGATGGCAGAGGGGAGTGCTGTCGGATGCTTCTTTCCACCATACCCCATCACACATTTTCTATGGGGTTAAGATCGGGGCTATGCGGTGGACAGGGTCAGGGAAGGTGTTGGAAGTCAGACTGATGCTCAGCGAACCAATTTTCAACACTTCTGGCACGATGTATAGTTAGTTGCGTTATCGTCCATGAAGTATTCGTCGCCATCAGGATAAAAATGCAAAATTGCAGGGTGCACTTGATCTGCCAGTATATCTAGATATCGCATGGCTGTTTATTTGCCCTCGACGAACACTAAGGCACCACTTCCATGGCAACAGAAAATGCTCCATGTCATGATACTCCCTCCAGATCCTTGCACAGAGCGAGTAAGAAAAGAAGTTTGTCTCAAAGGTTTTTAATTCATTGGCACTGTGAATGTAATTTTGCCCTTTAGAAAGGCCTCAGAATTTTATAGAACAGAAAGATTCTCAATCTGTTAGGCTCTGCCCTCCCCCCCCCCCCTTCACCTCCTTTGAACATTGATGCAAGTTTATCTTTAAAAGGAACCTCACCTTCCTCCCAGTAAAATTAACCTCTGGGCGGATCGACAGCCCGAGGGTTACATGCTAAATAGACGAGGTATCTCGCCAAGGACCGCAAGTAAAAGTGACCAAAACGTAAAGTTAGACTTCAAACATTTCGTTTTTCAGTACTTTCTTTAAAGTATTTTTGTGATGTCTACAAGATTTAGAATTCTCAAACTTACTGGACCCTTGGAAAGGACTGATTCACTGAAAAACGGCCATCTTGTTCCACGCTTGACAGCTAATATATTAGATTTAAACTAAAAATCCAAAAAGGTAATGAGAAAAATTTTGTTTTATAAGAAATAATAAACGCATATGTGATTTTTCAAAGGATCTCAGGACTTTTACAATGTTAACGCGACGCAACAAATACTCATTACTTAAAAGTTTCGACTAAATTTCTGCACAAAATATGACTAAAATTTTAATTTTGAATCAAAAATGAAAGTTTGGGAAAAATGCATGATACAACATACATTTAAACAGTGCAATTTTATTATAGGAAAAAATAATAACAAATATTACATCATGTTAACAGCGCACACCTTAACTTATTGTAAAATGCATGCAAAATTCTAATATTAATTTTAAAGTATTGCCAAAAACAAAACTCAAGACCTAAACCTAAATTTTTATTGAAATAAAAAAAAATTTCGCTTTGTTTTGAAATTTAAAAATTCAATATCAAGATTTACCAAAATTTTCAGAAAAAAAAAGTTTGATTTTTCAGTGAAATATAGATTTTGATCATAAAGGTAGGCAAGTCAAATTTTCATCAAAATGTTATAAAATATGTAAAAAACTTCTCGAGATATCATGCCCGCAATACAAAAAAAAAAGACTTTTGAGAAGAAGAGTTTTAAACAGCTGCTTTTTGACAGAAATCTCGTTTGACATAGTGTACGTTTTGTAACGAAATTTCAAACAGTTTTGCGCAGTATCAGTCTGTTCAGAATTAAATTTTGCATAACACATTTTTTTTTCCAGAAAATCAAAATTTTTGAGGGTTAGAGGTCGTTAGATCAATTAGCGCAAACATTTTTTTCATTACTTTACAAAATTATTGTTTTAGTGAAATACATTAGCTGTTACGTGCGGAATAAAATGGCGGCTTTTCCGTGGAATGGCCCTAAAGCACATTTACCAATTTTTTAGCAATTCTGTGCAGTTGAGATTGAAATCGGTGAGCTTTTTTAATAAAAGTCTTTCATCGAATTTTCAAGCAAACGAATACATGCCTCAATTTCAATAGACCTGTGTCAAAAGTTCTTTGAATTTTAAAATTTGTCCGTCTTTTAAGGCTTAATTAAGTTAAATTGTTCCTGTAATTCTCATTTTAATCACAAAAACATTTAAAGTTTCTCATAACAGCTCAAAATTTATATTCCCTGCTATTGCCGCTTTTTTTTTTTTTTTTTTATCATACTACTTTTATTTATTTTTCAAATCAATATTAGCCATCTTTGAAAGAAGCAGTAAATTGTAGTCATCGTACTAAGTTTCACTTTCTATCAGACATGGGCTTTTTGCCGTTGATGTTGTGTCCTTTTTTCTCTTTTGTTTGTTTTATTGGTTTATGTTTTTACTTTCGTTTCAACAACAACAATTCTCATATTATTCAAAAAAACATAAATTTTCTTCGGGTGCCTGTTTAATTAGCTGGTTTTGTGCGACATTTTTGAGGAATTCGAACATGGAGAAGTAAAACCATGTACGAATATTTGAGGGGGACAGTATGAACATTTGAGGAGTAAAAAATAATCTGAGAACAGTTCTCAAATAATTTCTAAAATATATAAGTTTTAATTTTCTTCGTATGCTTGTTTAATTTGGCAAGTTTTGTACAACATTTGAAGAGTGTCTTTGGCATTTTTTGAAATTTTATTTCCATCTTTCATTTTGTTCAGGCCTTCATCATAGCATGATTCATCTTAGTAGGTTTTTCTGTCAGTTTACGTGATTAAACAAACCAAACAATATTAAAATTTGGATCTGAAATTTTTAAAATTTAGTAGCAAGAAAAAAATGTAAGAACTTTGGTTTCAAAAGCGATTCTGATAAGAAAAATACTCGAGCATTTGGAACAAAAAACTAAGTTAAAATTCTAATTGTAACATTAATTAAGAGCTGAAATTTTGCACACGATCTTAAAAAATATTTTGTGAACCATTGCAAATTCCTAAATAACGTTAAAGTTTTTCATATATTTCAACGCTACTAACTATTGGAAATCGCTTTCTGTTTAAGTTTCCTTTAATATTGAAAGTATTATGTTTTCACTTAGAAAAAATTCTTTCACGTTATTAATCATAATCTGCACTAGAAAAAAATTTTTATTTGTAGAAAAAAACTGTTATAAATAAAAAATATTGCAGACGATTGCAGTGATTGTAAACTTGAGGTTGGATTTTAGAAAGAATTTCTTTTCTTCAGATGCTTATTTTCTTTTGCTAACTATAGCTTTTTTTTTTGGAATTATTTGTAGTTTATTATTTGCATTTCATTATTTTCAGAGTGTAATCCCAATTTACTGCAACTACGTGGATAGTTTCATTTTGGGCAAGTTGGTTTTAGATTAGCCATACTTCGACTCTGATTTCCAAATGCATCTCTTTTCATTAGTATTTTTTGCCCCTAGGGGTCGTTGACATTCACAAATGATATCGCGCTTTGAGGGGGGGAGAGGGGCTCGTTAAATTGAGACAGTGTTTGAAAAGCGGGAAGGAGAGGGTTACAAGAAGTGTTTTTACGCATTTTTTAGTGAGAATATGATTATTATAAACAGGGTGACACGAGGAGGAGAGTGGTAAGGTGAAGTGTGACGGTTTATGACAAAAGGAGGATGGCGTAGGGTCAAAAATGTTGAAGTGATGTCAAAAGTGATTTTCAATTTTCCCTCTTCGATTCTGCTTTTGCGATTACCAGAATTTAAAATAAGCGATACAAGAGCGATTATACGTCAGATCCAAGAATTCACAAGAGAAAGTTTCATAGAAGAAAAATTCATAGAAAAAGTTTCGTGATGGCCAGAACATAGTAGTTTTAAGTAGCTAATTATAATCTGGCTTTCTTCAAATCGCAACCGTGGAAAAATTCAGTATCATCTCATGTACATTAAAAATACTTTGTCGCGCTGGGATTTTTCCAAGCATTCCACATCGACCTTTTCATTTTCACCAGAAATAACAACCTTTATTGTACTAAAAGAAAAAGATCATTCCTTGAACTTGACCTACACCTGCCATTACTTTCTTTGAACAACTAAATGGTTTTCTCTGCTATCGTATTTCACTTTATTCCGCCGCTTTGGGCGCTCAACTAAGCGTATCAAATACGGGTGTAAAGGATCCGGTAAAAGTTGGAGTTGAAGGCTAAATGTCTGAAGTCATTAAACCTTTGTCGTTAAATGTACGAGCATATTGTCGCACCGATGCAATGACCTTTGAATTGCAAGAGGAGAATGTCGAACGCAAAAGGAGTTCTATTAATTTCTCATTTGGTAGTGAAACGAATTTATTATGTTTTGTTTGCAAAAACAAATTATTAATTTTTAAGATGGAACTATTAACCATTATGAAAAATGATTGAATATTTTGGATATAGTTCGAATTCTTAAGAAACGTCACGAATTGCATCACACGGACGCTTGGTAATAATAAAACAATAAATTGCAAACAACTAATTAGTAATTTGACAATTTCTGCAGAAGTTAGTAGAAAATACTGAAAACAAATAAAAAAAAATTAAATTTTGAATTCAAATTATGTTTTTCGCAATCACGAGTGTGTACGTGTATGTAGGCGTGTGTATTTGTGTGTGTGGGTATGTGCGTGTGGGTATGTGAGTGTGTATGCGGGCGTATATGTGTGTGTATATGTACTCGAGCGTTTGTGTGTGTGTATATGTACGCGCGCGTTTGTGTGTGTGTATATGTACGAGCGCGTTTGTGTATGTGTATATGTACGCGCGTGTGTGTGTAGGTATGCGTGTGTGTATAAGGTATGGACGCAACCTGGGGACTTTTCGCTTGAGGAGCAGCATCGGGAGGGGCCGGTCGACGGTGATGCTGCAGGGGAAGGCGGGGGAAAAATCAAAAGACATCATTTAACAGTCAAGTGAGAACAATAAGCAATGTGATTGCTCAAAAATTCCTAAAATTACAGAGGTTCTCGGAAATATCAACTGCGCGTTTGACGACTTTGTACACAACTCAAAGATCAGACTCGCTGTACACTTATTTTCCCCTGAACAGGTCGAGGTTGAAGTTCCCCTTATAGTCGCTTGAGGTACAGTTTCAAGTGGAATCCGAACCACTAAGATGTTGGCAATAGTGTTATTCCGATCAATAACGTTCAAGTTCTGTACATATTTCGTACAAATCAAGGACAGGTTCCATAAGTTCTTCAAGAGGGTTGATTGAGTTTTTTTTTACATGCTCTTGATAATGAATCCTGGTTTGCAAATGTTCATCACAGGTATTTCGGACTTCAATTCTAAAACATTTCCGGAGACGAGCCCCAAACTTCTCTTCCCTTTACTTTCACACTATCAAATATTGTTTATAATGGTTAATTTTGAATTTCAATGTCGAAAAATTACCAATGCAAAGCCTCTCAAGGAAGCGGCGATTCTCCTTCGTGTCCGCCCTTGGTACAAATAGTTTGAATTTTAGTTTGTACTCCTCCGAGTGATTGGTTCTGAGATATAATCATTAACCAATATCATTATGGAGGGAATCTGCATAAGCAACACTTGTTTGAGTCCTTTTATAACTTATCGAGATGTGATACATCGTTCACTCTTCAGTATTCAACGAGAAACACGTTCGGTTGCAAAACCTGGCTTCTCCCGTTTGACTCCAAAAACTAATCAACAGTAGTTCTCATCAGCGTTCATCTGTACAGTAAAACCTGTGAAGTTGACCACTCTTGTAAGCTGACCACCTGTTTGAGTTGGCCACTCAAAATTTCGTCCTATTCCTTGCATAACTTTTTGAGTTAGTCCTTCAGTCTTTAAACTGTGAAGTGTTCATAAACTTACAGACATATTCATAACTCAAGACATAAATCAAAAAGACATAGTTCAAAAAAGATCAAAACTATGTTCAGGACTGCTTAGAACATGTAGATCCTTCAAAATTAGAAAATCTAAAATTTTCATGAATGCAATTCTTTCACATTTTTTGTGCAAGGAAAAAAAATTTTTTTTTTTGATGATATTATTATTTCTTTTTTCTTTATCATCATTCTTATCATTTTGTTATTTTCATCATCCTTTTTATCATTATTATTTGTAAAATCTGAAAGCTAAAGAAAAATACATTGGAGCAATTTTCTTGAAAATTAGTCTCCCTCTGCAAATTTCTAATGTGGTAAACAGATGTGTTACTCATGCGATAGAGCAGTGCTTCTCAACCTTTTTTACTTTGCGGCACACTTAAAAAATTTCTAGATCAACGGGGCACACTGAACTTAATTTCGCAATGGTAATATAGAAATGTTTTTATCATTCACATGTAAAAAGACGGGGGGGGGGGGGGGCTTTTTTCATATGAATAAAACAATTATAACTAACGTAGTGTATTTAAATTTATTTAGATAGTAGAAATATTTTGAATGTATTGAGGCTGATAATGAACAACAAAACTACATATATCAGACTTAACAGAAAATTATGCTTCATATGTTTCAAAGCATTTCTGTCAAACATGTCATTAAAGTGCACAGTGCAGTTAAGCGATTTATCAAATAATGTTTCAAGGAAGAAGCAAGCAAGAAATTAAAACCAAGCGCCCAACTTCCGTTTGACACTAATGAGACACTTGAGCCTACCTTGAGGAGCAAAGACGATTGATGTTCGGCTCTATGCTGGAAAAAGCTACACGAAGTTCTGATCTAGGCTCTTTAGGGATGATCTCTTGCTGTTTTTTATAAGTATGAGGGCTAAGAAGCTGAGTTCGAAATGATATGTAGTTAAAAATTGTAGCAGCACCTCAATAGCAAAACAAGAGATGGTGGGATACTCATTCTTAACCAGTAACCAAAATTCGTCCAGAGACACTTCTCTCAACCCAAGTTTAAGAGTACGGTCGCTCTTAAGGTCCATAAATTATACTCGCGCCTTCAAAGAAATGTATTTAATTGATGCATCCGCAGATGAAGAGAATGGATTGCGAATCCAGTCATACTGTTATGTGTCAGTATTCTTGAAATAGTGCTTAAACTTGTCCTGAAGTATGACTAAAAGCTCTGCCATCACATTCAGCAGCTTTTCTTCCATGCCAGTTCCTTCAGATACCATGTTGACGGTCCGTTTGAACATGTCCAATGAGCCACGGTCTACTTCTCCCCACAACGAAATTTTTTATTTTAACCCGTTTAGCTTGTCCATACATGTAATTCAAATTCTCTTCTTGTCCTTGCATTTTCCGATTCAATTTGTTAAAGTGTTCAAAAATGTCAGCCATGTACGCTAGTTTTCCCAGTCAATATTTGTCTTGCAACAAACTGGCGTACTCCATTTCGTTTTTTAAAATCAAAAACTGTCGTACCTCGTCCCTCAATTCGAAAATTATTGATAGTACCTTACCACATGAAAGCCAGCGAATCTTTGTATGAAGAAGTAGGGAGTGGTGATTTGCACCCAGTTCTTCACAAAATATAGGCAGAAAAGGCGAGAATTAAACAGCCTCGATTTTATGATATTCACGATTTTCACGACTTCAGCCAAAGCTGACTTCAGCTCATCTGGTAAGATCTTTGCCATGAGAGCTTCACGATGGTGGAAGCAGTATATGCATGGGCGCCCATATGCAAAGTTGCAAGGGGGGGGGGGCTCAAATATTTTCCCCGTGGTTTAGCTGAATATTTTCCTCATGGAAACTGATTTCTGGACAGATTAGAGTCATTAAAATTTGACATTTTTAATAACTTATTCATTAATAGCTGGAGAAGAAATGTTTTTACATTTTTGCAAAGAAAAAAGTTCTAAAAGCAAGGAAGTTCTAATTTCAAAGTGGGCTTGAGCCCCCCTTGCCCCCCTATATGGGCGCCCTTGAGTATATGGTTTTAATTTCCAGTTTGCTAAGTCTCAGAACCGAACTTTGAGAAACCACGATAAAATGAAATTAGTATCGGAACCGGAAATAAGGAAAACAAAAGTTAAAGCTGTGGCTAAAATTCTGGGCGGGAGGGCACGATCCCTGCCTGAGGGAGGGGGCGATAATCCCGTTTGCGAAAGATTTAGAAAAGATTCTGTATAATTAGTTGATTTCGTCGAAATTAAAATTCGTTTTCAAAAACTGAAAGTAATAGGATCACAAGAAGTTAAAAGAGGTGAGGCGGCAAATCCCGCCTCTCCCCTTCTTGGGTTTGTCTTATTGCACAAGATCGACATGGTGAATTAAGAAGTTACAGAACGATACAAACGCTATTCGGTCGTAACTTTAAAATAAAATACATCAAGGCTCTTTCTTTTTATATAACTACGAAAATGCTGCGGCACACCGGGTTCCTTGTCACGGCGCACCAGTGTGCCGCGGCACACCGGTTGCGAAGCCCTGCGATAGAGTCATAATACCGATTCAGGATTCCATTGTTCAAACATTTGTTTAATGCCTTTTAGTCACTGTATAGACAAGTAACTAGAATTTTTTTTTTTCAATTCGGAAACTGAACAAGCACTAAATATAGGTCATTTCCTACCACAAATAAAACGCAGTTTACCACTTTATGTTGGAGGGAAATGCCCTTAATCCAATGTCTTTTGGTGTGATAAAAGGGAAATGTTAAAAGTTGACAATCGGTTTTTGAAAGCAGTGTCCACGTGTTTTGGAACTACTTCCTATGGAATTTTTACATGAGGGATAGGAATGTTACTCTTTTACTGCACCAGTGATGTTCTGAGTTGTTGAATACAGTAACATGCAGTCAAATTTGACGTTATTCCCCGTTATAAAAAATAAAAAAATAAATAAATAAAAAAAAAAAACAGAACATTTACTCTTTTACAAGAAATACAGCGCCAGCTCAGTCATTCCAGCCGAGGACTGCAAATTAAATAGCGCAAAAAAAGTTCTCTCCTTTATTCCCCGTTGTGTGCAAAAAGTAGCGTTCGCCAAAGAAAAAAAAACCTCGCTGTTTTAATTGAATTAAATGTGCACAACTTTGTTACGCAACGTAGTTTTGATACAGCAAAACGTCCAGTACGGGGGGGGGGGCTGAGGGGAGGGAAGAGAAGAAAATAATTTACACGCGAGCCGCACTTCATACAAAGATAAAACTCGCGGGCCAAAAGTCATAAAATTTTAAAATATTTAATTTTTTTAAGATTGCATGGGAAATTGCGGAAAAGGAAAGGAAATTGCAAAGAAAGAATTGTTGTTATCATTATTTTATTTTTATTATATTGACATCAAGTTTCATTCCATTTTCAAAAACCAATTTCTGACACAAATTTGCAAGAATCATACTGAATGAAGACAAACGGCTGTTAACTTTTCCGAAATGTATTTTTCGATTCGTAACATTAAACATAAACCGGGCCACAAGTGTCCCGCTGGCCGAAGGTTTAGCACCACTGTACAAAAACCTTAAAAACTCTTTAAAGTCCTTTTTATCAGTACAGTTTACGTAAAATCTACTTCTTTTCATCATTTTTTAAACTTAATAGCATTACGTATGAAAGAATTAGTAAGACTACTATAAGACACATAAGTCTGGATCCGTGTAAGACGAGCTTAACCTTGACTTATGTAACACTAATACGGTCAGCAAGTTTAAAAGAAGAAAAAAAGCCTTTTCTAAGCAGTTTTTTAAAGGATTGTCTATAATGTATTCATGTTCATCAAAGCATTTTTTTCTTTCACAATAGAAAAGAAAAGCACTTTATTGCAGCTTAACGAACGTTGTAATGCATCGCCAAGTAGAACTGTAAACACAGGAAATTTCTAATCGCTTCAATTTTTAACATTTATGTGTTTGGAATTTTAAGCGGACGAAAAGTTGTTTACTACCGTGATAGAAATGAATAAATTATCGTCGGAATACTGCAAAACATAAAATATGTGAAATGTGTAGCAATCAGAGGATGAATCATAGAAAAATTCTGTTTTGAAGCATTTTCGTTTAACTTTAGGTAAAATTACTAAGCAAGGAAGACGATAATTTCAAAGAAATTTAGTATTTTGTTCTTTAATGTTTTTTCCTAGTTCCTCCCTTTAAATTGTCTTCATTATTTATTTATTTATTTTTTGGTTGAATAAAAATCAATAATAAAATAAAATAAATAATAAAATAAAATAAATAATAAAATAAATAAATAATAAAATAAATAATAAAAATAAATAACATTTCTTTAAGGGGGAGTGTTGTACCTTGAGACACTTTTCATATTTTAATTTTTAACGTCAGTTATTTAAAGCAGATTTAAAAGCTAAACATTACATTAAAATACCCCAACATATTTCTCTCCAGTATATTTTTTAAAATTCAGGCAGTTTGAAAATAAAATATTGCCAGCCATTTAAAGTAAGAGTCCAAAGTGTCCCAAGGTACAACATTTTATTGTACCTTAGGACACATCCTGTTGTGCTATGGGGTACTCTTCAAGATTTAGGAAACAGCCATATACTTTAAAGGAATTTTCCTCCAAAAAACAAAAACCGAAAAAAAAAAAAAAAATATTTACTTTAGTGTCATGAAGTTTTCTTTCTCTTACAAAATCATCAATTTAACCCTTGATGGGCTATGGCACCATTTAGTGGTGAAGGTTACTATTAGAGATTACAAAAAACATGGCTGCAAAAAATTGATTCTTAGAACTTAGCAGTGTCCCAAGGTACAAGCGTCCCAAGGTACAACACTCTTCACTATATATCAATACGTGAAGCGAATTCTTTCAGTACCGTTTTCTCCCTTTGTTTGCCAACCGATTTTCAGTTCAGTAGCTATTGGCGAGTTTAAGCACTATCAATAAATTTTTTTTGAAAACAGATGTTAATTAGCGAAATTCGTCAAGTTCTACTACGTTTGGCGACGTTATCACTATCCCAGTGCCATTAAATTATTTTTGCTTGGTTATATTTGTGAAGTTATATTACTGAAAAATCATTTGGTTGAAAGGTAGACAGTTCAGCTCGCCGAATGGTCACGTGGTTATGGCCAGAAACGAATTTATATCGACAGCTTAAAAGTAGCTCTAATACTCAGCCTGGTGAATATATATATATATATATATATATATATATATATATATATATATATATATATATATATATATATATATATATCTTCTTCTTCTCTTCTCTACATAGCAAAAAATGAAGTCGCCAAAAAAGCGTCTGTGTGTTTGAACTCGCAAAACTCCAGAACTATCTGGCCGATTTCTATGAAATTTTCACAGTTTGCTCCTTTAAGTCCTGAAAAGGTTTGCAGACCAGTTCGAAAAAAAATCGATGAATAGTTCTTTTTTATTCCAATTTAGGTCCAGTTTTTACGTAAATTCCCTAATATGGGGGTGAAAAATTACTTGCATATATTAATATTAGATATCGTTGGAAAGATTAGAATTTCCCGCGATCTATGCAATTTGTTTCAATTCTCTAACGCTGCTAATTCTAACGGCGGGACTTATTTGCTTTTTTAGCTCGAATTTGTTTAGGCTTTGCTGAAATTTAGGTACTACTTTCTTCATTAAATCTATCAATAAAAAGTGAAGGAATTGTCCCACAGTTTTCTTTTTGACACAATTGGAAAAAGCGACATTTTTTACTCCAGATCTATCTCGACCTATGGAAGAAAAACTTAGCTTCTATCTCGGAAGGAAAAAACTTACAAGCCTTTTTAAATCAAGTTCAAAAAAATTTCATGTCCATTCAAATTGTAAACATTTTCTTTCGCATTTTAATTCCTTAAACTTATTTTAGTTTGTGTTTCCATGGTTACTCTTTTTAAATCCATCCTTCTCGATTTAATGTCTTAAAAGTATTTTAATATCTGTCGTTATTGTTTGGAAGGGAAATTTTGCATGATTTTTTTTTTTTAATTTATTTAAGCCTGATTGTTGAATATACGGCACTTGACACAATTTTTACCGGGCAAAATCGGGCAAAGCAACTAGTATGACTTAAATGAATAAATACTTGACACCATATTCTCAACTCCAACAAACTATAGGGGCACTGCAGCTACCGTCTAATGGCGGATGAAAAAGGTAAAACACACGTGCTGTAGCGAAGAAATTGCCAATAAGCCTAGTAATTTTTGTTTGTATGCATTACTTTTTTTGTTTTATTCTTTTTAAACTAATTTTTAAAGTCTTGTGGATATTCTGGCTCACGTAGAAAGAAATGAGAATTCATGGAGCATTACATATTTATCAATTCTTGATGGAACTACATTTTCTTCGTGGCCAAAAGAACAATCTAAATATTTAATGTAACAAAACTTTTGTTTACCAATGTTATCAAAGGAGGGAGATGACACTTTTTTGCCTAGTTTGGCTAGCGCTAATTGTTTTACATTTGTAGCTGAGTTATTTCTCAAATTGCTGAATCGGTTAATTTTAATTTTTTCTGTTTTGTATGTTTCTTATTTCTGAATTATGATTTAATTCTGTCATACATCATCAATAAAATACTCACAGATACATGGTGGTAGTTTTCTTTTTAATTGATCATCCATTATTTCTTTAAACTTATAGAAATCTGTAATATTTTTAACATTTTAATCTACACATGATAAAAAATAAAAATGGTTTACAACTGACATGCGAATCTTCGCCAAGGGTTCTTTGCTCGCACAATACTAAAACTATACTGCCGTGTGCAGGTAAATGGCAGTATCTGCAGAAATGAGTTTTCGAGATATTTGAAGAAATGTGTTTTGGATTCCATACTAACAATAGGGAAATGTTGGAATTGGACGTCTTTTTTACGCCTTTTTTTCAGCGGAGGCCAAATAGGCGAGATTGTACAATAAATATAACGTACAATAGATGTACAATAGATTGTACAATAAATATAACGTACACTAGATGCACAATAGATTGTACAATAAATATAACGTACAATAGATGTACAATAGATTGTACAATATATATAACGTAAAATAGATGTCAAAAATGGCAAATTCGCAGCTACTGCCCTTTACCTGCACATGATAGTATAACTCTAAATTATAATGCCACTATTTTGGCGATAAAAATTCTCAGCGTTAAACATTTTTCATTTCGTTCTACGATAATATATTCGAGAAAATATTTTGCACACTGTCCATTCCAACTTAATGCTGCAGCAAAATAAGGTTAGTTAAATTAATTATTTTTAAGCTAGGTGGCGATGAAAGCCCAAATTCTAATGTTATCAAATTTTTCTTTCGAGGTTAATATTGAAAAAAAAAACCCATATTCTTACAAATTCACACAAAACAATAAAACAAATTTTCCTGGTATAACGTTATCCTCTTTCAAAAAATAAAAATAAAAAAAAAATGCATCGAACAGACGAGCATATTCGTTGATAATTTCATGCAAATGCAAAGTTTGTTAATCCAGAGTTTTCTTGTATTTATGCTTTCGCCATTTACAACAATCAACTCACTTTTTAGAGGGAAATAATGAAAACTAACATTATTTTGAGAAGCTCGAGAATACCATTAAGGGACAAAACAATTTCTGTTGCTGAAAGCAATCTAAGACATATCGAATGCAGTAGACCTTTGTTTTACGCGAGTTTATTTTGCGCTGTTTCGATTATACACGGTTTTAGATTTGACACATTTATTTTATTTTATTGAGATGAGTTTCGGTTTTACGCGGATGCAGCAATGCAAACAGATAAAATTCTCCCTTCTTTTAAAATCCAAATTCCTAAAAGATATCAGATTACATGTAATAAACTGCATTTTGGAGTGCTAATAATTGAGATTGGGCCACTGGAGACATTTTATGCCATTGGTTCCAGAGCTCTTTCCAGAAGTAAAGTTATTAAACTCACACAGTTCAAAACTCACTGGAAGAGCTTTTAGGAAAGAAGGACAAAAGCAACGGGGATACCGACATCGATGACACAGAACTAAAAACGTTAACATTGAAAATTTTGAACCATTCCTAGACAATAGAAATGATCTTTCTAATTTGGTAGTGAAGGAAAATTCTGTCATGGAAATGACGCAAGTGATCATGGATGCGTTAATGCTCTGCGAAGAATTACAGAGAAAAATTCTCATTGACTGCCAAAAGACTATCATAGCCAGCTCTTCTTTATAAACAGAACACGAAATTAATTTATGTTTTTTTATGCATGTTGTGCGTAAAAGTCGATATAAGTTACACATTAAGCTTAATATACAATTAGTCATCATAGAATGAAGTATTCTGTTATCTGCGGTACCAAACCCCTATTTTAGCACTAGTATTAGGTTTCAATTTACGCGGTTTCGATTTACGCGGCATTTCCATAGCACGTAACCCCCGCGTAAAACGAGGGTCTAGTGTGCTCATAACAAACTGTCTATGTTTACCGACAGACACACCTGGAACGCAATGTTTTACCTTTTTTTAAAAAAAATTGTTAATCACTGCAAGGTAGCGCATTCGAGCTCTGGAGTTGCGAATAGCTTGCTGGCATTTGCGCCAAACTGTATTTAGCCAACAAATGTAAGATGCAGTAAATAATGTGAGCATTAAAGTCTCAATTTATTGCTCTTGATATGAGTGTTAAGTTTTTTTATCTTTCAAAAAAGAAAAGACGAAAAGATAAATAAAAGGGAAAATAAAATGGTCCGCCAAGTGTATGACCATTTGATTGCAATTGATATTATTTTTATAAATCATATTAAATACATTAAACATCAAGTTTCATTGCTTCTTTCCGTTATCCTTATGATTAAAAACGTTTCAAAACTTTTTATGATTTCGTCTGATAATTTTCGACTGCTATGAAAAAATTCTCGTTCAGTATCAGTTATACCGGATGGCTTTATGAGCTATTTGAGAATAATAGTCTTTACATATACTCAACTGATGTTTAAAAGTTTCCTGATAAAAGTTATTTTTTATTAGGGCTAATCAGAGGACCACGCGAATTTTGTAGTTTTGAAAAAAAAAAAAAAATCAGAAAGCATTTTTTTTTTTTTTTTTTTTGACACAAAAAATACTTGTCCTCGTGTACTCGTTAGCATTTAAGCATATGGTTCTCGAGTTTGGACATCTGAATAACACGCGCTCCTCATTGGTCGAATCGTCTGTCAAATCAATTGCCTTTCGTTGTTCTTCATTGTTCGCGCCATGTTGTTCTGAGACAGCCGATATGGATTCACTATCGTTCTCCATGAAAATAAAAAGCGAACATCTGCCTGCTAAGTTTTACAATATTATTGTAGAAAATGATGAAAAGATCTTAATAAGAAGCAACGTCACGTCCACGGTGGACATATAGATACTTGGAATCCAAGAATTTGGAAAGAAAACAAATACTAAGTGGATTACGAGAAATTCATGCCCATCACGTCAAAAGTTCGTTTGCTGGTAATTTTTTTTTCCTTCGACCTTTTATTAAAATACTTAATTTAACTTTGAATACTTTGCCTTTTTTCAAAGATTTTTTTAAACATGTTATGAACATTTAAAAAAAGTTGTGCAGCTATGTTTTCTATAGATTTGTAGTGTTAATAAATAATTAAAAAACAGTTATTTATGGCTTATTTATATATATATATATATATATATATATATATATATATGTGGTGCCGACTCTGGTACACCCTGGTACACTTGCACAGCCCTTCATACAATTTAGCTTTCTTGTATGTAAAACTCGCCAAGAGATGACGACGTAGAGTCCGGCGACAAAACGAACAGCGCCAAGGGCGGTAAAACTTTTTGATTAGTGATTAACTTTGAGGAGATGAAAGACGTAAGACGTTTGTAAAGACGAGCAGCAAGACGGCTGCACTTCTGCATTGTAATCATTTTTGTAAATATTAGTTATGTGTAGTTTAGTTATCATTAAATGTTTAGTAGCTAAAACTATGTCATCAATGAGTGCTTCTATAAGTGAATACAAGCATTTTCATAGTTATTACCAGTAGCTCGGCTCCCACAAAAAATTCAGAAGTGGGATTAATAATGGATATGAGGGAACGCCTACACGAAAATTATTTTGGAGTATAATGTTTGCAAGTGTGATTAACCGGAAAACTAATTGATACTGTTTCCGAAAAAAAAAAGAGAGAAAGAACTGAGTCAAATGTGACTGTGCCTTGTGAACTATCTTAAATTCTCTGTTGGATTATCTGATTTCAAGCATCCGGAAAAGGGGTGAGTGAATTTATTTTCTTCAAATATGCAGTTGAAAGAGATTAAAAACATTGACTTTGCGCTCAGAAACTTTAAGCGAGAAAAAATAGTGCTTCTCCACCGTTTTATATTTTCTGATAACGGGGATAGTTCCAACAGAAAGCGCTTAAGAAATTTTACGGGATTTGAATACAACCCAGAATCAGATGAATTCAAAAATAAATTAAAAGACATTGAGAAAAATTTTTCTCTTAACGAAATAATAACTATTGCAAATTTTTTGAACATTCCCTTGGAAGGAAATAAATCTGAGTTAGCAAAAAGCATTCTCTCCTTTCTGACAGATATTTCTTCGCTGTCAGAGCTTGACGAACACCATTCCCAGTCAGAAGATGACTCATTCTCGGATCATCAGCAGTCCGGTCAGAACGAGGAAGTTATTAGTGACGATTTATCTGTTGGAATTGAAAACAAAGTAGCACCGCCGCCTGTAATTAATTATTCTGATTCAGGCAATGTTTTGGCTACGAGCTATCTTTTACATTATTCTGATATTGAACACTCCCTGCCGAAATTTAATGCAGAACCGCATGAGAACATTTCTTCTTGGGTAGAAACTTTTGAAAGTGTTTCTAAGTTATTTAACCTTACTGAAGTTCAAAAATTTATTTTTGCTAAACGCTGTTTTGGAGGAAATGCCGCATTATTTATCAACACCGAACAAAATATTAATTCTTATGAAAAATTAAAGAAAGCGCTAATCAGCGAATATTCCACACAAGTTAATTCGGCTTCGCTTCATAGTTTAATGAGCGAGCGTAAAATGCGACATTCTGAGACTACGCAAGAATATTTTTTAAAGATGAAACAATTGGCTCTTTCTGGACGTATTGATGACATATCTCTTATCAGTTATGTAATAAAGGGAATTCAAGATAAACCGGAAAATAAAACAATTCTTTATGGAGCGCGCGATATAAATGATTTTAAAGAAAAACTCAAAGTATACGAAGTAATGAAAAATGATTTGGCTAGAAATGAGAAACCTTTCGACAGAACCAAGCAAAAAATGTCAAATGATGATCGCTTAAAAAAGAGTGGGTATACTTCCAATTTCAAAAGAGATTTAAACAATAAAAATAAGATACACTATGAACAAAATAATGAGAAGACGCGATATAACACCAACAAGGAAAACTACAGAGAAAAAATTTGTTACAATTGCGGTTTGAAAAACCACATTTCAAAAAATTGTGTACACAAGGATAAGGGGCTTAAATGTTTTCAGTGCGAAAATTTTGGGCACAAAGCTTCTAATTGCCCTAATAAGAAACCAGACGTTGCTCATTTAAATGTTCCAAAGAAGAAAAATTTAAATAAAGAAGTAAAAATTGGTAACTCAGTGGTAAAAAATGCTATTGTCGATTCAGGGTCACAAGCCACATTAATCCGGGAATCGATTTTTAAGAAACTGAATTCTCTTGTTGAGCGATTTCAATTACTTCCTTTAAATACTGTTTTGTCAGGATTCGGTAAATGTCAAGTAAAACCAGTTGGAGTTTTTGAGAGTGATATTCAAATTGACAATTTTAAATGTAAAGCAGATGTAGTTGTGGTGAATAACGAAATAATGGCTTGCGATGTAATTATCGGACTAAATGTTCTGATGCAAGGAATAACAATAATTGATGATAATGGTGTTACGATTCAAGCTAAACCCAAAGATGCAAAACATTATGATGTTTTATCTGTCTTGCCAATTAATGTATGTGTTGAAGAAGTTGAAATGAATATTTCCCCTGATATTCCTCATGATTTAAGATCTAAAGTAAAGACATTGATTTCCAACTATGTGCCTCAAAAAATTAAAACCACTAATGTTGAGTTAAAAATTTTGGTAAAAAATGACGTACCTATATCGCATCATCCCCGTCGGTTGGCATTCTCAGAAAAAATGATCGTCGAAGCTCAGGTTGCCGAATGGTTAAAAGAAGGTGTAGTGGAACCCAGTTCCTCTGAGTATTGCAGTCCAGTGGTTATTGTAAAAAAGAAAGATGGGACACCGCGCGTATGCATTGATTATAGAAAACTAAATAAGGTTATAGTAAAAGATAGATTTCCCCTTCCACTAATTGAAGATATTTTGGATAGACTGCAGGGCTCCAATATTTTTAGTACTATTGACCTCAAAAACGCTTTTTTTCATGTAAATGTAAGTGAAGAGAGCAGAAGATATACGTCATTTGTAACGCATGAAGGACAATACCAATTTTGCCAAGTCCCTTTCGGATTATGTAACTCTCCGGCGGTCTTTACAAGATATATCAACACTATTTTTCGAGAATTAATTAATAAGGGTATTGTTTTGCCTTATATGGATGATATAATCATTTTGTCTTCCTCTCCCGAAGAAGGTATTGAACGCCTTGAACTGGTCTTAAAAACTGCAAGCGAATACGGACTTGAAGTAAATTTTAAGAAGTCCCATTTTTTGAAAAAACGTATTGATTTTTTAGGACATGTAATCGAGGGTGGAAATATTTTCCCATCTACTTTAAAAACTAAAGCAGTTCTTAATTTTCCAGAGCCGACTAATTTGAAAAAGGTTCAAAGCTTTTTAGGTTTAACAGGATATTTTAGGAAGTTTATCCCGAAATATTCCATAATAGCTAGGCCGTTAAGTGATCTCTTGAAAAAGGATCGAAAATTTAATTTTGGAGTCGAAGAAAAACATGCGTTCAACCAATTAAAAATGTTGTTAGCTGACACACCTGTTTTGGGAATCTACAACCCTAAATTTGAGACTGAACTTCATACGGACGCTAGCCTAGAAGGGTATTCTGCAATTTTGATGCAAAAACCCCCAAATGAAAAGAATTTTCATCCGACCTATTTCATGAGTAGAAAAACGACTGATGCCGAAAAGAAATATTCTAGTTATGAACTTGAGGCCCTAGCCGTCATCGAAGGGATAAAGAAGTTCCGTGTTTACCTTTGGGTATCCATTTCAAAATTGTAACCGATTGCGCCGCGTTTGAGAAAACGTTGTCAAAACGAGACTTATGTACCCGTGTAGCTCGTTGGGCTTTGTTACTACAGGAATTTAATTATGACATTGAACATCGTCCCGGAAGCAAGATGCCACATGTTGACGCTCTCAGCCGCTCCCCTATCGACGTGTTTTGCATTTCAGTCGATAATTTGTTGCCACAGCTGAAATCAGCTCAAGATAAAGATACTGAAATTAAAACTATTAAGGAATTACTTAAAATTTCAGATTATGAAGATTATTGTGATAGAAATGGAATATTATATAAATTTGTTGAAGGTAAAGAATTAGTGGTTGTGCCAGAGAATATGCAAACAGAAATAATAAGAAATGCGCACGAGAAAAGTCACTCAGGTATCAAGTATACTGAAAAGGAAATAGAAGAATATTATTTTATCCCAAAACTAAGACAGAAAATAGAAAAAATAATAGGAAATTGTGTCCATTGTGTACTTCTGAACCATAAAAAGGGAAAAAAAGAAGGTCTTTTGCATCCATTGCATAAAGAAGACGTCCCACTGAAAACGTATCATGTTGACCACATTGGACCCTTAGAGAGTACTAACAAAAATTACAAACACATTTTTGTTGTAGTTGACGCCTTTACTAAGTTTGTATGGATCTACCCAACAAAAACAACGACGTCTGCTGAAACCATAGCCAAATTAGAGCTTCAAAAGACTGTATTTGGAAACCCTTCACAAATAATGTCGGATAAAGGACCAGCATTTACTTCCAGCGAATTTGCTGATTACTGCGCAAAAGAGGGCATTAATCATCATTTTACAACGACAGGATTACCAAGAGCAAATGGCCAAGTCGAACGAATTAATCAAACAATTATTGCAATTCTTTCTAAATTGTCCTTGGAAAACCCTACTCAGTGGTACAAGCACACGAATAAACTGCAACAAGCCATTAACTCAACATATCAACGAAGCATTGATAAAACTCCATTTGAATTACTTTTTGGAACGAAGATGAAGATTGCAGGACTTGAAAAGCTGAAAGAAATGATTGAAGTTGAATTTCAAGCCAGTTTTGAAGCCCAAAGAGAAGATATGAGAAAACATGCGAAGGAACAAATTTTTAAAATTCAGGAAGAAAACAAGAAGACATACAATTTACGAAGGAAAAAACCGAAGCCTTACGAAGTTAACGATTTGGTCGCCATCAAAAGAACGCAATTTGGACCTCACCTAAAACTTAAACCGAAGTACCTAGGCCCGTACAGAATAACGAAGGTGAAAGGAGGAAATACGTTTGATGTCATCAAAGAAGGAACTCACGAAGGACCAAACTGCACATCAACATGCGCAGAATTCCTTAAACCATGGAACAACATTTCGGAATGTTAATTAAAAAAAAAAAAAGAAGCAAAGAAGTGTAAAAAATAGAAGAAAAGAACACCGACTTTTTGTAACCAACTGTCCATACTTTCAATTTAAAGACGAAAAACGAATACCAAAAGAAGACGAAAAAGATGAAAGAAAACACAAATGACGAAAGAAAGACGAAGCAAATGATAAAAGACGAAACGCACGACGACGAAGTTCTTTTTTTTTTTTTTTTTTAAGACGAAGACGATATTTTTTAAAGATGAAGACGATATTTTTTAAAGACGAAGACGATATTTTTTAAAGACGAAGACGATATTTTTTTAAAGACGAAGACGATATTTTTTAAGACGAAGACGATATTTTTTTTAAAGACGAAGACGAATTTTTTTCAAAGACGAGGACGAAGAAAAAATTTTAAAGACGAAATATTTTTAAAGACGGACACTTTTCATTTGCAGACGAACATTTTTGTGAAAACGAAAAATTTTGGGACGAGCAAAATCAAAGACTGAACTTTTGAAGACGAAAAAACTTTTGCAACCAATTTAATTTTAGTTTAATTGTTGTTTTGTTTTTGTTTTTTTGCTTACTATATTTTCAGGTTCGCCTGGAGGTCCAGTCGAGTGCAGGACGGCCGAACTTGTGGTGCCGACTCTGGTACACCCTGGTACACTTGCACAGCCCTTCATACAATTTAGCTTTCTTGTATGTAAAACTCGCCAAGAGATGACGACGTAGAGTCCGGCGACAAAACGAACAGCGCCAAGGGCGGTAAAACTTTTTGATTAGTGATTAACTTTGAGGAGATGAAAGACGTAAGACGTTTGTAAAGACGAGCAGCAAGACGGCTGCACTTCTGCATTGTAATCATTTTTGTAAATATTAGTTATGTGTAGTTTAGTTATCATTAAATGTTTAGTAGCTAAAACTATGTCATCAATGAGTGCTTCTATAAGTGAATACAAGCATTTTCATAGTTATTACCAGTAGCTCGGCTCCCACATATATATATATATATATATATATATATATATATATTTAAAAGTAAATTTTGATTAATTAAACTGTTGAACTACAGAGTGATGTATTCCAGGATTTATTAGTGCAAAACTTGACATTGGTGTTAAAATATTTTAAATTATTGTTGAATCAATCAATTGCAAAATGTTTTGACAAAGGGAAGCACAGCTAAACATCAAAATTATGTATAAAATTTCTTATAAAATGCATGTAAAACAGAAAAAGGAGTTATTTTTTATATTTAAGCAATTGTGGTTATTTTTTGCTTATGCTTGACTGAAAAAAGGTGTTCCTATGAAAATAATTACCATGATAATAATAATAGATGTAGCTTGTTGTTTTGAATCCTTATTAAGAGAGATTAATTTTCGTTAGGATGTTACAAGTTATCTGTGACTGCATACCTTTTTTTTTTCAAAGCTTAACTAAACCAGAATTTACTTTAAAAAACGGGTTCATTTGTGTCAAATCACAGGATTTCAGAAAACACATACCCAAGGGCGGCTACTAACTACCTTTTTTTTTTGGGGGGGGGGAGGTGGAGGATGACGCTGACAAATTTTTAGAGTTTTGACCACAAAAATTTTTGAAACTGCTTAGCTGTTAATAAAAAGCACCAAATCAACTAGCAATAAGGCACCAAATAACTTCACGAATGAATTTTATGAACAATTTAAAAAAAAAGGTTTCAACCTTTATAACTCATAATTCATGAATTGAATCAATTATTGTAATTGTTTATACTTTATTCATAAAATATTTCAACATAAGGGATTGATAGTATTGTGGTCAACTGAGGGGGGGGGGCATGCCCTATGGCCTCTCCTGTAGCCTCCCCCGCGGATACATAACGCGGATACACACAAGCCCCTACTAGCACACAATGACGACACAATTCCACCTTTAAATCAGCGTTAAAGTTTGTGACAGCGTGGAACAGAAATTAAATATACTATAAAGGATATGTCTAGCAAACTATTGCACATAACTTTTCTGAGCTATTTTGCAGGCCTTTAAATCATCGTCTTTTTAATGTCTCTTTTAAGTTTGCTTCTAGTTATTGCATCACTCCAATTTCAGTTGGTATAACGATTCATAGTAATGTTGGAAAACAATTATAATAAGATTATTTTCTAGCAAATTTCACCTTAGCAATGATTGAACAATAAGATAAAAATGAATATTCTTAATGATCCAATCCATGAGTAAAACAAAACGCCACTTATGCATAAAATTCATAAAGAAAATGGTAATGAAGAAGCATACTCGAATCGCAAGCAACAGAAATCCACAATGTAAACAATAAAATAGTTGCCACTCAAACATGACCTTCTTTTTAAAATCAGAACCAAATTGCGGCCACTATGCTTTCAAGAAACATAAAAAGATTCGCAACTCCAACGAACTATAGGGGGCACTGAAGTCACTGTCTAATGGCGGAATTGAAAACTAAAACAAACGCACATGGTAACGAAGAAAATGCTAAAAGTGTTGTGATTTTTGTTCGTACGTATGATTTTTTTCGCTTTATTCTTTTTAAATTAATTTTCAAAGTCTTGTGGATATTCTGGCCCACGTAGAAAGAAATGAGAATTCAAGAAGCATTACTAAACGTCAAACATTAATGCAAAGTACACGTAGTTCATAGTTCTAAGCAGCCATTTTCACGATGTTGAATTCGATATTTATCAATTCTTGATAAAACTAAATAATAATTGTGGCCTGACAAGAATAACAATTAATGCTAGAAAATTTAATATGACATTACAAATTATTTCTAAAAGAAGATGATACTTCTTTGCTTTGCTTTGGCTAGCACTTGTTTTCCATTTGTAGCTGAGTTATTTCTCTTGAATTCCCGAATCGGTTAATTTAAAAATTTTCTGTTTCGATTTTTCTAATTTCTGAGTTACGATTTAATTGTGTCATGTTATGCAAATCATCAACAAAATTCTCACGGATATATGGTGGTAGTTTTCTTTTCAGTTGATTGACAATTATTTCTTTTTACTTATCAAATTCTGTAATCTTACTACCATTTTATTCCACTCATGATAAAAATTGAAAATGGTTTAACTAAAAACGCGAAATCTCGCCAAGGCTACTTTGCTCGCACAATACCACAACTATAACCCTAAACAAATTTGGCGATACCTTTCAGCTGAGAATAAAAGGAATAAAGTTAATTCTTTCTCGGTTAAACATTTTTCATTTTGTTCTATGATAATATATTCAAGAAAATATTTTGCATACTGTCCATTCCAACTAAATGCTGCTGTAAAATATGGTAAGTTTAATTAATTTAAGATTAAAAAAAAAAACGCATATTCTTACAAATTCATACAAAACAATAAAAAATTTTACCTTGTATAACGTTATCCAAGTTTGTTAATCCAGTATTTTCGCTTTTACCAATTATTAAGGAAATAATGAAAACTAACATTATTTTGAGAAGCTCGAGAATACTACTAAGTGACGAATTAATTTCTGTAGCTGAAAGCAAACTAAGACACATCGATTGCGCTAATAAATACTCAGAACAAACTGCCTGTGTTTACGTCAACAGACACACGTGGAACGCTTCATTTGCAGTTTTGTAAATCACCGCAAGGTAGCGTATTCGAGCGCTGGAGTTCCGAATAGCAAAACAATTTATTTTTCAAAAATGAAAAATAAACAGCTTACTGTTTGCATTTTAAACCGCAACCTTCCTCAAATTTGCGCATGCGTCAGGTTGCTTCTGATTTTATCAAAATAGGGGAGATATTGATAAGAAAGATAACGAATGTGAGGGGGATTTTTTTTTTTTTTTTTTTTTTTTTAAAGCAGAAATGCTACCATGGTGCATTCTCTTCAACAAGCTGTCACCCCCTTTTTAAAATAGAACCGTTCAACGGTGCTAGTCGCGGCTTTCGAGATCAGACAGTATAACGCGATGTTTACATTCGGACTTAACGTTCTCGCATCACTTCCAGCGAAAGGCGATTGATTGACAGACGATTCGACCAATGAAGAGCGCGTGTTATTCACATGTCCAAATTCGAGTACCGTATGCTTAAATGCTACCCGTTATCAATATAAATATTTTGAAGTCTGTCGAAATTTTAAGAAAAGCGCCAAATTTAATGACTTGGCGAGAAATTATAGGTACCAATCCCCCCTCCCCCCCACGTCCACTGTGATCTCACCATCTCCTGTATGTGGCATCACCTCACACCCGAGGGTCCCCTGTTCCTATCACAGTAGTGACTTCCCAGATTAGGGACCTTCGGGAAGTTGCAACCTTTTTTATTTAATTCCAAAGTAACAGAATAGAGAATTTAGAAAACTGTAACAGAACACGGAACACAAATAACATAATACAGAATACAAATAACAGAATACAGAATTTTGAACATTTTAAAATTTTAACATAAAATATAAAATACAATAAATATAACATAAATAACAAGTTGTCAATACACTATGAAATGAGTACCAGGAAAAAGGGCCTACGTGGTACTTTGGAAAAGAAATCCTTCTGAAGACAATAATTTGAAAATTTCATTCATTCTCCGCGTGCTGTGTGGGTGAATAATTGCTTGTCTAGCCTGTATGTGGCAGGACATCCATCTCCAAAGCGTGTAAGAGGAGACTTATTACTCAAACTCGAATGACAAAGGATGACGTTTTACTAATTTTGCCTGATACCAAGTTGATTCGTGTGTGTGTGTTTAAAATGAAATGTTTGTGACAGCGTGTGACCCGCTTACAATTAGTCTATACCTCTCTAGGGAGGCTCGCCCTATAGACTTTAAACCACAAGTATATGCTCTTTTTAAAATTGTTACGAAGCTGGATATGATACTCAATGATATCTAATGTTCGTGTATACAGATGTGCTTTTTAGTTGAAAAAGAAAAGCATTCACTTTTAGATAATGGTATTTCGGTAAAATTATTTGGATATCATTTTAAATTACATAATTACTTATTATTACTTGCAAAAATTGACACATATTTTACTGAATAATTTGTTTAGGAACAAGTTATTTGATTAATGTGATTTTACAATTAGTTACATATTTACATACATTTATCTCATTTGTTCAAAGTACTTTTATCAAAATCAAACAAATGTTTAAAAATCTGATGTTATTTGCTGCTGTTGGAACAATCAGTGCTTTGTTATTCGAAAACAGAGCCCTTGTTAGTGTTTACATAATTCTAAAAACCCTTCCGGCTTATTCTATTGTTCTCTGCACTTATTATGTCGATGAGGAATTCTGATCTACTGATCCGAAGTTCAGTTTAGCTTTTACTAATGGAATATACCACTTTGAAAATGGTTCCTCTCTTACGATTAACCTTATTTCCTCCTCTTGTATTTACAGTTTAAGTCTTGTATTTCCATTAACTAATGCATCTATTTGAAACGCAGCTTAAGAAAAGAATCCTTTTTAATACTGGATTTTTTTTTATCAATTGCAATAGAAACATAGAATTACGAAGTTATTAAGAAATTTATAAGCGGAGGTTGGATTCTTCGGCCCAATTCTTTAATTTCTAATTGCTTATAAGTTTAACCTTTTGTTTACTAAATTTTTTAAAACTCTATTCGTTTCAATTTTGTATCCTCCTATTACTGGGTCTACAGCAACCTTTAAATGGGAAATCTGCTTGTGGTGTGGTACAACCATTTAATAAACTGTTGAAAATCCTTTTGTAGTCTGGTCCTGATGAGTTGACTTCTATCTGCTGAGACTTAAACGACTCCTTGAGTTAAATTAGGGATGAAGAAATCTGGTTTTTGTTGTGATAACGATTATTGGCGCTATGCCAATTAAATAAAATCTCCCGTTTCAATTCAAACATAAGTGAGCTCAGCTCGTCCTAGGTAAGGTCTCATTCACGTGATGCTACTTAGTTGAATCAACTTTTGAACGGGCGGTTATCAGCATGTGTAACCAGCAGGGTTGGCAAAAACCCGAGTTTTTTTTACAAAAGCCCATGGACCCAGGGTTTTTTGGGTTTTTCAAATAAAACCAAAAAAAAAAAAAAAACAACTAAAGCTGGGTTTTTTAAAAGAAATGTGGGTTTTTTTTGTCGTTTTTTAGGGAAAATGTGGGGGTACTTGTAGCATATTGTAGCGAAAGTAGATGGACAAAGCGCAAAAATTGTTTTGGGGTAAAAAAAGCTGGAAAACTAGTTAAAATTCACTGTTTTCTGAAGAAAAGTATAAAAGACGACAAAACAGGATGGTGAAGTTTCAGATTTTTTTTAGTTTCCATGATTACCAACAGTTAAGTCAAAGTTACTTCTTTAGTGATAAAATCTATTGTTCGTTTTTAATTACTACATTTTTTTTTTGCATTTTACTTTATTGTATTTCATTTTGTTATGCAAAACTACTGTAGAAGATCAAGTAATGTAAATCTCTTTTTATTGAATCCCAGCATAATCAAGACACTTCTTTTAATTTTATGTTGCTTGTTTTTCTATTTCTGTGTACAGAGTAAGGAATATTAAACTTTTTCGTAAGATAATAAAAATACTGCACATCCTATTCTGTTTTCTGTCCGACCGTTTGTAAAACCTGTTAATTTCTAAAAAATATACCTTGTTTATTCGAGATTTGTGACGTGTTGGGTTGCAGAAGATAATTCACATGAAAGCTTTTAGTGAAAGTAGTTTCCTCTGTACAATCTACAAATTTTGAGAAAATCCGACGTGACAGGACTTAGTCAAGATAATTTGAGGTATTTATTGACCAGTTAAAGAAAAAACTTAAATATATATTTTTGAAATCTTTGAAGTATTTTTTTATTGCCGTTAAGAGTTGAGAAATACTATTAAAGTTCAAAAATCATTTTTTATGTACATTGACTGTGGTAAAGAACAAATAAAAAAGGAGTATAAATTGTAAAAATATTTAAAATAATTTTTTTCTCAGAAAATTTTAAAAAATCCAAAAGTGGGCTAAATAATGGGTTTTTTTATATGGGTTTTTTCAAAAAAAAAAAAAAAACCATAGGGTACAACCCAATTGGGTCCAATCCGGCCAACCCTTGTAACCAGGTATGTAGAAAATTGAAGGAATCAACCGCCATCCTTCACAGTACAGTCAATTCATCAGGCACATTTGCCGCTAACCTTACCATCCCGAAGAGTTGAATCAATTTTTAGTTGATTCAACTCAACCGTTCGCTTAACAAACGAGTGAACTAGTCGAGTCAACTCGGTTCAGTTGTAACAGCGTTGTGGAGCAGCTGCTCGAATAAATTTGGTTTTTAGATGAAAAGTTGATTCAACTAAGTTCCGTTGTGTGAAGACAACAAAAAAAAAAAAAAAAACGCCAGTCAACTAGTTAACTGGCATCTTTTTCAAAAACTTGATTCAACTAACCTCCTTGTTTGTAGGAGATCTACGTCAGCAAGTTATCACTTTTAAATGTAAAAAAAAACGTATTACAAGTCTTATCTTCCAACACTTGGTGGGATTTAAAAGCTCTTCTTCTTCTATTGTATGTAATCAATTTTCTATTGTAAGGATCAATTGCATGATGAGACTTAAAAGTTATTTCAATTGATGGAATGTAACATTTTCCAACTATGGGTAGGATTTAGTAATGCCAACAACTGTCCCCCCCCCATTCAACTGCTCCCCTTCAACTTTATCAAAGATATGCTTTTTTTTGAGCAATCACGATTGCTTATTGTTCTCATTTGACGGTCCTTGGCGTTTGGTTCCTTTTTCAGCTTGGACCAGGGGCCTCTGCAGCCCCACTGGCCTCCGGTCCTGAGCACTGTCTCCATTTAGCCGCTTCTACTGGTCGGTGGCGTCCATGTCCTACACACACACACACACACACGCCGTTACACACATACACACACACGCCTAATTGCATACACACAGGTCTACGCACACACACAAGCCTATACATGAATGCACGTGCGCCTGCGGCCATTATGTGCACACAACTATACGCACGTAACCGCCCAGAAGGAGAGGCAGGCTTGGGGGGTTAGGAGCCGTTTCTAGAAACAGTAACTTCAATGAGTAGGGTCCTGTCGTGTTTGCAAAAAACATAATTTGAATTAAAAATTTCAGAATTCAAGTTAATTTCTTCTTCTTTGTTTTTTTTTTTTTTTTTTACTTTCATTCCGATACATTTTCGCGGGGACCCACCCCTTAAACCGCATCATCAAAGATTCTTTTTTTTAAAATTCAATATCGAAAATTTGTCTGTGTTGGGTCCCTCAAGGGAGGTGCGATCGCCCCCATCGATCTCCTCCTGCATCTACTCTTGAGTCACCTTTTCAAACTCCACGTTATGGCTGATCTTGGTCATTTCCTATTAATGTTAATTCAATTATCTTTTACACTTAACTTTCCACCAAATATGCTTATGTGTTCCTTTCTGTTCTTCCCCAGTTGAGTGGTTCGAGTCAGGCGACTGGCAGCAGTGACAGCACCACTGGAGATTCGAAACAGAACTTCGTGGCCGTGACTCAACTCGAAGATGAGCAAGCGATACGGGCAGTCGAATTCCACCCATCCGGCAAATTCTACGCCGTCGGATCCAACACGAAAATGCTTCGGATATGCGCCTATCCAAACTGCAAGGACATCAGGTAAAAGATTTGCTCTCGACTATTTTCAAACGTTTACGACTGCAACACTTAATTACGCGGACACCTATTTTCTCATTAAGATCGAAATGCAGATGATTTTGCTTTTATAGTGTGGCTTTGATAAGTTTACGCTTGACATTGACAGTGTTTATTTCTCTTTGGGGTAATAGGGAAAGTCACCCAACTCTGAACCCAACTGAATTGAGTTGGGTGACTGTCGTTGGGGTGGTTTTGCGGGGTTTTGTTTTAGAAATTTTTCAGAATTCCGCATTTTTTGAACTGACGAGCCACGGAATCCCGTAAAGGAAAAGTTTTGAACCTTTTTTTTTTTTTTTTTTGCCGTAGTTCTCTAATGGCTGTCCAAAACAGAAATTGTTAATGATACAATTTAATACATCCAATATACCGACAGACCGGTTTTCCAATCCAAAGACTGCAGTTTTATCCTAGTTATGGTCTTATCAGTCTGGAATAGGGGAAAAGATGAGTTGAAGGTAGATGTCATCTCAATGAAGCTGGGCGTGCCAGCAAACTGGTAGATAAAGTAAATTTTGCACACTAGCGAATGTCCGTAAACATGGTTCGGTTTAACTCGTAAATTGAAAGCAAAGCTTGGTTATTAAGCAGCTTCAATGATATGACATCTGTTCATCCCCCAGTTCGGTCATCATTCCAGAGTGATGAGTCCCATAACAAAGACGAAACTGAAGTCTCTGAATGTCATAACCGGACTGACGAGTACATTGCATGTATTTCCTCCTTCCAGCTTAGACGCGGTAATTTGCTGCTTTATATCTGAGTTTTGCCTTCTAAACGGCAGCGGAATTGCATTTGACAATCTGGAATTATTGCCATGATTGATAATTTAATTGTTTTTCTTCATGTTTTTGGCAATTAAGTGGTTTTATAATCCACTGTGGTACAGTGGACGCCGGTTAATTGAATCAGTGGTTAAATGAATTAACTGCTTTAATGAATCAAATCGTCAAAAGTAGAACATAATCCAGCTTTATTGAATTAGCCGCTTTATTGAATCAGCCGTTTCATGGCATCAAAACTGTTTAGAACAAATGTGATTCGTATAAGCGGCGGCCACTGTACATATTTTACCCTCTGAATTTTAAACGGCGAAATTTATGATGAAACTAACTGATCTCGGACCGAAACAGGAAATTATGAGGTTTATAGCAGTGATAGATAACTATTTTATAACCTATAACCAACGGTCATTGGCCTCTCCCTATTAATACGAAACTCGAATAAAAATTCCTGGAAAGAAAAAGCAATAATTCGTCTGCTAGCTGTCAGTTGGCAAACGTGATAGAATCACCAACACAAAATGCTGCGACCTCAATAGCATACGACACCGATGGAACGCCATCTCTCAGAACTTTTTTTTTTTTTTTTGGTCAGGCAGAGTAATGACATCTGCCCGTTTGTCATTGACAAATCTGTGCCTTGTTGCGTTTTCAAGAAGCTTAATCTTAATGGTATGAAAGTGATTAATCGAGTGCGGGTTTTTGGAGCTCGTTAAAGAGCTTCTGTCAGTCTTGGTAGAATATGGCTGATTTAGAAATTGTGTGATAGGTCGTTGACTTTGTCATTAGTGACAGATAAGATAGTATTTTTCTTTTCTAAACATATGGTTTTTTGACTAATTAGTGAATTGTGATATAAGTAACAAATATCGTAACAAAGTGATGGAAAAAGCTCATTTACACATGAGTCTTTTTTTTTTTAATTATTAGGCTGATTATTATTGATGTTTGGAATATTTTTGATCTGCAAATGTTGTTTACAATATTTTTAAAGCTGACTTTTTTCTTCTTTAAAGTTGGTTTTCGTGTAATTTTTACCCATTTCCCTCCCTCTTTCTTTCTTTCTTTTTTTTTTTTTTTTCATGTTTTATTTTAAATTAAGATGCGTGTTCCTGTTACATTTACTGCAGGGTTTTTTTTTTTTTTTTTTTCATTTTTTTGGATTCGTATTTTTGTGCAGTTGACATTCACTGCGGACCTACGATTAAAAGGTGTAGACACATTTTGTAGTGCTGACTGGTAAAACCTTAGTAATTAATAAAACTGCAGGAGGAGGAGCATCTATCTGTCGATCAAACTGCACATGAATCTTTCTTTGATTATTGCAGGTAAAATGTACAACATTTTCTTTTATTTTGTGCTTATTGGCTCAAAATTGGGGCAGGATGTAAACTTAACGGGGCACTAAGCTGTTTCAGGTACGCAGCCCTTTTGTAGTAGTCAGGACAACAATTTTACATCACTGACAAACGGGCCATTTTTTTACTGTGTGTGTCTCTTTCACTGGTACATAAACAAGGAAAAAAAAAGGCAAACAAAACCTTTTATAACGTTACATTTTTGCGAATTAAGATCAATCAATATTTTCGTCCGACAAATCGCTGACATGAATCGACAGAGTGAAAGAGCAAGGGCGGAGAAAAGATAACGCATCGTCACTTGCTCGCATCGGCTTTCCGTATATAGTTAGTTTTTAGTCATTCCACAATCCACTGACAAACTTGCGTTTTTTCGGTACTTTTCTTCCACATTCCAGAAGTGTTAGGCCTCTTTTACTTCAAGTAATTTCACACTTTTTGGCATTTTCCTACTCTTGTAGATCTTTAAAACTATCGTTTGACGCAGTATAGCCAGGCTCTTGCGTCATTAAAACCATTGGAGCCAACCATCAACCACCGACAAACACAATGAAATGTAAAATGATCATTAGTAAAAAATACATAAAATGCTTTGAAAGAAATGATGTACAGTGCAATAGGTAACGAGATAAAATTCAAGCACTTTTCAAAGAGTGTCACATTTTGATTTAATTATATGCAAGTTCAGGGGTTGAAGTGACCGACTAGTCACATATAGGACATTTTCCGCAAAAAATATAGGACAAATATAGAATTATCATTATATTAATTTTTTTTGCTATGAAAAAAGAAATAACACATATCATATATTATTTATTTATTCTTATCAATGATTTTGTTTTAAAAAAAAACCTCAAATAAAATTATTCCTTACATCTAAAATTACTTTCCTGTGGTTGAAAGAATAATTTTTGAAAAAAACAGTGTACTTTATAGACGAAATAATTAAACAAAATTTGAACAAAGAAAATTTTCATTTTTTCTTCCTCACTCATGATCCAAGAACTAATTTCACTGTTATTTGATTTTATATCTAAACTGAACCCTTTAACACTTGCGTTAAGAACAAACAGAGCTTGAGAAGTATCCTCTTGACGTTTTTCAGAGACTTTTTTATGCTTGAATGTTTTAGCATGCTGCCTCGATTGCGAAAATCTACTATTGCTTATGGGCACTAAACAGTTGCAAAAATGGCAAAAAGCGGTAAAAGCATCTTTTCCTTTAGTGTACCATGCACCGAAATTTTTAGATTTAATGTCCTCCTGGTTCAACAACAACAAAAAACGGAAATATAGGAAATATAGGACATTTTTCAAAAATATGGAAATATAGGACGATTTTGATGATTTTCTTGAAAATATAGGAAATATAGGATATATAGGACTACTTCGACCCCTGTTCAAGGGCTGTAGAACAAGTCAAGATATTTAAAGTACTTCATCTGCACTTTCCATTCTCTGACATTTTAATACTTGATCTTGATTGCATACTTTTACAGAATTGTTCTAACATTTGAAAACACTTATTGTAAGTTGGAAAAAATAAACTGTAAATTTATCACTACAACATTTTTTTTTCTCCAATTACAAGTGGTAAAGAAAGAATAAATAAAGAGGTTATGTATTTTCTTTCCTCAAGCTAAACAGGTTGGCTGTATGTAGTAGAAATAAGATAAAAGCAAAAAAAAAAAAAAAAACTAAATTCTTGATTAAATAAATAGCAAGATATGAAACATTTGAGTCACAAAAATTTGTCTCATGCAATATGTTAGAGAAACGCGAGAACCATGCGTTGACGTAGCAAGTAGTTGAATTTCGCACTCTCCACCTCAACTCAACACATTTGTCAGAAACTTTAAAATTTAAGGTTTAGAACTACATTTTAAAAATTTTTCAAGGTTTTCGAGAATTTGGAAATGAACGCAATGTTTCGAGTGTTGGGGGCTCCCAACAAAGCGGGGGCCCAAAACTATAGTTTGTTTAGCTTATAGGAAATCCAACACTGCTCAAGAGCCTCAAAAGGCTAACGATAAAAGTTAATTTCATACATTTTCCGGTTTGGAGCAGCTTGAAGTAACACCTGTAGCCCTTCTGGCCACCATTTTTATATGTGGTGGCATCCTATTTCCATATAGGCTAGGAAACAACTAGGAGAGTATAGCCTGTTGCCACGTTAAATATCAAATACGAAATAAACAAGCAGTTCTGGTCATTGAAAAGCAAGTTCCTACCGAAATAGATCGCAGCAGCTCTGCATTTCCCCAATGGGGTCGTTTCCAAAGTTTTAAAAGTATTTTTTTCTGAAAGAGCATGCTTAAAAACATAGGAACTGACCTTTTTGGAAATAATTTCTTTAAGTTTAATATTTTTTAAAAATTACTTAAATCGGTGCGCTTTCATTATTTACACTTCTGTCGTGTGACATCACAAATGATGAAATGCCATTCAGTGTTGCCATTCACAGAACAAAGTATTTAATTCACATATTTACTCACGTGTATTGGCAACGATATGGTTGATATCAAGCGTAGAGCGCAATTTTAATTCGCTGCTTGATTACCATAACGTGGAAACGTAGTAGAAAGATGCGCCAATTTGCATCATTTGTGACGTCATAAAGACTACGCCTTGTTTGAAAAATCGGACATTTTAAAAAAATCAATTTAAAAAAACTGTTGGGAAAATAAAAGTATTTTCTGGGTCCATGTAATTTTTTTTTTTTCGCTCATTCTATCCATTTCAATGACTAAAAGTAGTACTTTTGACTGAAGGAAACCACCACATTCTCGCAATGTTGCTGTCTGATCAAGTTCTGAAATTTCTTGAATATTTGCATCTACTTAAGTGTATCGCTCATTGTTATGGGTTTTTATGATTCCAAATAAAAGTTGTTTTGAATTCTGATGGGTTATTTAAATAAGACTTTAGATATTGTTATAAAAGTAAATAGAAAACTGAGCTTTATATGTTTTTCTTGTGCATAAATAATATAAAGCATGAATTTTCAGTGTGAAATAAAACAAGGTATGAAAAATATAACAATAGACATTTTACATCGAAGTAAAGAATATTACAATGGGGTCGTTTCCAAAATTTTAAAAGTATTTTTTTCTGAAAGAGCATGCTTAAAAACATTTAATATTTAAAAAAAAATACTTAAATCGGCGCGCTTTCAATGTTTATGCTTCTGACCGATGATATCACAAATGATGAAATGCCATTCTGTGTTGCCATTCACAGAGCAAAATATTTAATTTGCATCTTTACACACGTGTATTGGCAACGATATGGTTGATAGCAATCGTAGAGCTCAATTTCAGTTCGGTTCTTTATTATCATAACGTGGAATCGCGGTAGAAAGATGCGGCAAAGTTCATCATTTGTGACGTCATCAAGACCACGCCTTGTTTTAAAAATCGAGCATTTTAAAAAATTAATTAAAAAATAACTGCTGGGAAAATAAAAATATTTTCTGGGTCCAAGTTTTTTTTTGCTTATTCGATCAATTTCAGTGACAAAAAGTACTACTTTTGACTGAAGGAAGCAACCCCATTGTTTTGATGCAAACTAAACGAATTTTTTTTTTTAAAAATGGGGACTTAATACAGAATTTTTGAATGTCAAGTTTAAATTACGAATTGAACTTTGAATGCTTAAGCACAATGGTGCGAATCCTTTTTCTGCCGGCCGTCCTTTCTATTACAGTCGGTCTCGTGGGCCAAAACAGATATAAAATTTTAAAATAGTTTATTATATTCTAAAAACATGGAAAAATATAAAAAAGGTGAGAAAATTACAAACCAATAATTGTTGTTATCAGTTACTTGATGCTTATTTTATTAAATGTATGCTTTTTAGAAACTAATTTCTGAATATTCGGCTCCAAATTTGTGACATTGTCACTAATCATGCTTTTCGATTTTTAACGTAAAACAAATCAACGGGCCACACAGATCAGCTTCGCGGACCGGATGTTGCTTGCAGGCCATAAATTGTACTCAAGGTCCCCCATATGTTGGGCGCAAATGGGGTCTGAAGCCCCCCCCCCCAACCCCTTTGAAATTATAACTTCCTTGCTTTTACTACTTTTTTCTTTTTCAAAAATGTAAAAACATTTCTTCCTCAGCAATTAGTGAATAAATTATTAAAAATGTCAAATTTTAATAACTCTAATCTGTACTGGAATTGGTTTCCTTTGGAAAAATATCCTGCTGAACCATGGGGAAAACATCTGAGCCCCCCCCCCCCCCCTAAAATTTCGCTTATGGGCGCCCTTGCACCACTGCTTTAGTAGATAGTGTTAGATTTATGTTTAAAAACTTCATTTGAAATAAAATATATTTAAACCGAACTTGTATCAATTTTCGAAAGTAAAATGTTGGCTCTACATTTCCCATGTTTGTAAAAGTGCCCGTTAGTTTCATTAGTGTTTTACATTAAATCAAAACTGAAAACTTACGTTCATTTAAGGTCCCTATATACATGGGTCATTCTTCAAACAGTGTAACTTTTCTGTCACACGCCTTTTACAGTAAAAACGTCGAGGAAAAATTCATTTAACAATGATTTTTAATTTCATCAAAAATATTTCTATTCAATCCTGCAAACAATTTTTTAATAATAAATTTTATTTTAGTATATTTTTGGTTCACAACATGTGAATTCTCACCTCGGAGGCATGTCACACACTTTGTGTGACTGTTTATGTTGTTTAATAACTTGTTTAATTAAAAGTATATACTTATTTATTTATTATTCCTTTCACAAGTGTCTCAAATACTAATTGTTTAAGTGTATTTAATATTGTGTTTTAGTTCGTTTTTGCAAGATAAGGAGTCATGTCACACAATAAATTCTCACCTCCGTTACCGAAACACAAAATGCCATTGCTCATGAACACGTGGCAGTAATGACATCCAATTTTATTTTCCATGATACAAGGGAGCCCCCTCGTTTATTTTCAGCCATAGTTGAAGTTGTGAGATTTTTGTCGAAAAACAGGAAGATAGGTTTTGCTTTAAAAACTTAGTATGGTTATGCTGACTTCTCACCTCCGTGAACTTGAATTTCAGGGATGTAAATTAATGTAAAAAATGAAGTGAACATGTTTTCATGTGCTTAATATGTGCAGATTGTAGCAACGAAGAAAAAGAAAATTTCAATGTATTAATGGAAAATTCCTCACCTCCGTGACAGACCTTATCAATGTCATTATTTCTGAGGTGAAAATAAATGATGGAGGGGAAAGGCATTGTACAAAAATTATTAATTGCCAGTATATCCTCAAATTTACTAAATACTGTTATTTAACATACATTTCAAACTACTAATTAAGCCGTACATTAATTTAAAGAGCTTAATAATACGTTACCCACGAATCAATAAAATAGCTGATTTTTTTGCTCAATTAACGAAATTACTACTTTGACATTAAATTGGTCTCCATTTTTAAATATTAAAAGTTTTTTCTTTTTACTTTCTTCTATATCTAATACATAGAAGAAAGTATTGGATTCGTGCAAATTTTCGAATTTCGAATTTTGACGGATTCGAACGTTTTGAGGTGTACTGAGTCCATCTCGACTATTTTTGGAAAATGTCTGTCTGTCTGTGTGTATGTGTGTGTGTGTGTATGTGTGTCACGTCTGTGTGTGACCAGTTTTTTTGTGGCCGCTCTACAGCAAAAACTACCGCATGAAATCGAACGAAATTTGGTACACATATGTGCCGCTATGTGAACTTGTGCCCATTGATTTTTGGCGCGAATTCCACCAATGGGGGTGGAGCAATGGGACGTTTTTTTGAGTTGCGCGTACTTGCTATTCCTCAGGAAGTAACTGGCGGAATCAAACAAAATTTGGTCCATGTGTTGCCATTAACAGGAACAGGTGCTGATTCAATTTTGGTGTCAATAACTCAAACGGGAGTTGAGCTATAGAACGTTTTTTGTCGTCAATTGTGACTGCTGTATCTCAAGAAATAATGAACGGAATGAAAGAAAAATTTATCGGCAAGTACCCTTAGTGGGTATAAGAGCTGATTTTATTTTGGTGTCAACAGCTAAAAAGGGGGTAGCGCAATCACCCGTTCTTTTTTTCCATTGTGAGTGCCCTATCTCAAGAAGTAATGCTACGTTCTCGTTGAAATTTGAAATATATGTGTATCCATATGTAAACAGGCTTCGGTTCAATTTTGAGCCAATCGCTCCAAGAGGTGTTGATTTTTTTTTTTTTTTTTTTTTTTGCGAATAAAAATAGCTTTATTAATGCAACAATAAGAAAGATAAATCGTAATAGATTGTCGTCTGCGTATTTCTCGTGATTTTAATTGTATGGAAATGATCGGAAGTATTATCTCAATGATTTAAAATTTTTAACTGTTGCCATCTTATGTTTGTTAACAAATAAAATATTTGTAATTAATTCAAGCAAGGCTTTTAAAATAACTTTTAATTTTCGCTCTTTGCTTTGCTTTTGCAATAATTCAGACATTGGGATGGTCGTCAAGTTTTTGCATGTGTAATTTTGTTTTTGTTGGGATTATTGCTTCCTCATCAAGCATGGGGAGGGATCAGAAAAAAAAATATGTATATATAGAAGAAAGTTTCGTGATGGCCACAACATGCTAGTTTTTTTTTATTTCCGTGAAAAATGCATTTTTTATATTTTTATTTATGAGTAAAATAATTGGAACTTAGCTGGGCCATTGTTTACGGTTACTTCTAGTAGATAGCACTTTCATGTAAGAATTTAAAAAAAAAGGAAAACAAAAGGTTTCGAAATTGAAAAATATTTGCGTTCAAAAGTTACGTTTTGTGGTGAATAACCTATATACGGCTCTGGGATATACAGGGTGTTTCTGCACTCTTGGGCAAAACTTTAAGGAAGGGTAGTACACATCTGGACAAGCAATAAAATGGCTCCAAACGTCTTTCGAAAGAGAAAAGCGCCATTAAAGTTTAGTGTCCGAAATTTCAAAAGATCATAAAGAACGGAAAAATTGGTCGATTTGTTTGCAGTTTTCGCTAAAATTATTCTTTTTATTAGTATTTTCTTGAAAAGAAATTTTAAAGATGTAGTTTAAAAAATGCCTTTCGATGGCTCTTTAGACTTTGGTGTAACGAACAACTATTTTGACCGATATTTTTGGATCTTGTTAGATTTTTTCTAATGCTTGGACTTAAACTTAAATTTTCAGCTCAAAATCAGAATCATTAGGCGTGATTAAGTCGCTGAAACTTAACTGTGTTCAGAAGTTGAAATACACTGTCACAAAAACATGTATGCATCAAGAATAAATTGAGCTGCAACTAACAAACTCGCCAGGAATGCAGTTTGGTAAGAGATAATTTAAATTTCGTCGCCAGTGACGAAAGGGTAAGCGTGTTATGCGCATACAAAATGCGCAGATAGGTACGATTGAAAGTGTGAATTGTGAAAGTTTGTATCAAAGGGCACTTCAAACGAAACTGTCGAGTTCTAAGAACGCTATTGTAACTCGGACAACCTTTTAGAGGTATAGGAACGATTGTTGGACTTATTAAAGGAACTTATAGTAGGTCTCAGAGAAGCAGGTTGGTTGTACGCGCGTATCTGCCGCCACCTCGGTCGGAGCGATATGATAGTAGCTTAGTGTAGGTAAAAATAAATTAATCACTCCATTGCGGTTGGTTAAAGCATTCTATAAACATAAATGAGCGCGAAGATCGCACATCAAAAAAGCGGCCACTATCAACAAGGTCGTTAACATTAGTTAAATGCCGTTTGACGCCTACAAAAAAACTGATGGTATCAAGAAAACAATCAGTGGACTGAAAGACGCTGGTATCTCGAATTGGCGTCTATTGTGATGGATTGTATTTTCGCTGCACTTGATTAGCTGGGTTGTGATAGAGGTATAGGAGGTATGTTATCTTCAACGATGAATCCCGATTTAGTCCTTGTGGTCATAGGTAACTTATTTCACTTCATATTACGCCGTGTTTTGTCTTGTATAGCTGCTAAAGGAGGCTATACAACTTACCGTTTTGTAACCTTTATTGTGTTATAACTTTTTAATAAAACAATCTTTTGTTCTGAATTTGTAATCATTTCCTTACCTTGTCATAGGCCACATCGATTTTAAGTTTTGTGAAGATCGCTTGTTTCCTTCTGAGTTAATGCATTGTTTTGTGACATAGTGTATTTCAACTTCTGAACACAGTTCAGTTTGCGCGACTTAATCACGCCCAATGATTCTGATTTTGAGCTGAAAATTTAAGTTTAAGTTCAAGCATTAAAAAAAACCTAGTGATATTCAAAATTAGCGGTAAAAAATAGTTGTTCGTCACTCCAAAGTCTAAAGCGCCCTCTAACGGCATTTTCTAAACTATATCTTCAAAATTTATTTTCAAGAAAATACTGATAAAAAAAAAATTTAATGAAAACCACAAATGAATCGACCAATTTTTCTGTTTTTTATGATCATTTGAAATTTTGGACTCTTAACTTTAATGGCGCCTATTTTCTTCGAAAGACGTTTGGGACCCTTATATTTGCTATTATATTTTTTGCCCTGATGTGTACTATCACACCTTAAAAATTGCTCAAGAATTCAGAAACACCCTGTATATCGTTTCTAGGTTTTGTTAAGGCTCTATAGTGCATCAGCAAAAAGTGATATAAACAAAGCAACGTGACACTTGACGATATCATTGTCTTCTTGGGGCTGTAATAATGGTAAGCGGAATGAGAATAGCAAATATTAGCACCAAACAGCAACCCTCTTTGTTAACTTCTGCTATCACTTCTCCCTGAATGCCTTATAAATTTAGATAATTATATTTTAGAGAAAACATAACATTTCTTATAGAAATATTTTGTGATAAAATCTGGCGCGTGCACAAACTAAAAAACATTTTTTTTTTAGGCACAAAAACGAATTTAAACTTTTGTTTTTGCCTAACTACGTAATAAATATCTCCTATTTTGCTTTGGAATGTTTAAATGATCTCAGCAGACGATAGCAAGGAAAACAGAAGCATTCGAATTTTTCCTCCCAAGATCATGACCTTTTTAACTCGAGAACTTGATGCTTAACTTCTTACAAGCTTTGCTGACCGTGACCAATATCTTCAAATTGTTTGATAGACTTCAAGCGTGACGGTTAACCTCGATATAATTGAATTAAGTTTCAATTATTGTCGCGTTTAGTATTTATTTGTTGTTCTTTGCGCTTACGGTAATGATTATTTTTGAGAAGGAGGTACATCTTGGAAGATTAATGTTAAAGTGCGGATCGTAAACTTGGAAGCTAAATATTGCCTGCCGTTTGATTTGGATTTATTTTTATAGCAATCTTCTTCAGATTAAGATCTGTCACATCTTAATTTCCATAGGAGCTGAGCTTATACACATTTTTTCAATTTTATGCAAATTTTAAAAGTTTAGGTGACATTCAGGCTATTTTCGCCATAAAAATAAGCTGTGAGACTATATTAGTCTAAGATCCAACTTAGGTCGACCTACCCTCATCGAGTTTCCGCATGTTATAAATGAAAATGTACCCTCATTGAGTTTCCTTCATAAATTATATGTGAAAATGCACCCTCATCGAGCTTCCTCATAAATTATGTATGAAAATGTACCCTCATCCAGTTTCCTCATAAGTTAGACATGATAATGTACCCTCATCGAGCTTTCTCATAAGTTATGTATGAAACTATACCCTCATCAAGTTTCCTCATAAGTTATTTATGAAAATGTACCTTCGTTCATTGAGTTTCCTCTTAAGTTATGTATGAAAATGTACCCTCATCTTGTTTTCTCAGAAGTTAGGTATATATGATAATGTATTAGCGTCAAGTTTCCTCATAAGAAAAAATAAGGAGAAAACGTATTCAGCTTATCATAATTATGTATAAAAACTGTGTTTTGTTTAAAAAACACATGGAGCTAGAAATTTTGTTCTTAAAGAGGCTGTGATATATTTACTGGTCCATTTCTTTGACGAACGCTGATTTTATTCTTTCAAAGAAAAGCTTTAATTTCAGTCATACTTGAACTACAATATAATTTACAGTGGTATCATTTGAAAGCTAGTGAGGTGGATCTGTTTTAGTATATCTTACCGGTAGTAGCTCAAACGATTGTTTTTTAAAATGCCGTTTATAGATGTTGGCGCCAATTCAACTTTGAGTACTTCAAATATTTCAAAGCTTGTAGCTCGCTGAAAAATGTAACCATCTCGATGAAAAAAGTTTCATTTTATAGGATTTTGTCTGTTCTTTTCAAATATGTTCTTATTTTGTGTGTGGAATTCCCAGGAATCACAAAAATCAGTCGTAATTTGTTTTTGGCTCATTTTTTTTCTTTTCTTTCTGCCGTAACTCGATTACGGTTACGAATTGGGCACGATAATGGATGGTTCTATGCTCCACTTGGGCTCTTCTAACACCCACTTTCGTTTGACAGATTAAGTCAAATTCACCCTGCATATTTAGATGTTAACACTTCCTATTTGTTTTTAGGCCCGATCATGAGCCGAGGGAACCTGTGGTACTGTACAAAAGACAGAAGCACCACAAGGGTTCCATCTACTGCATGGCCTGGAATGCTACCGGGGATCTACTTGCGACGGGGTCCAACGACAAAACAGTCAAACTCCTGAGGTTCAACTCTTCCTCTTGTCAGTTGGAAGGTATGATTAATGTAAATGTTTACTCTAGGGAGAAAGGGAAGGAAGCATTTTGGAAAGAGTGCTCGTCTCTAAAATGAGCCAGATAGTTCGAAAATGAATAGAATGTCCAAAAGGGGCCTTGATCTGTTTCAGAATGAACCAGTTTCAAAATTAAAAATGACGCAACTGACCCTTTAGAAAAAACAACGTTCGCGAAAATATCGAGGTCGCCCTAAAGCAGAACACTCAATGTCGTAATTGTAACCATAGAAGTTATATAAAGCGCGCGATCTTTTCCACCATGTTGCTTCCGCAAATGTTTGTTTTGCAGAAGCAACGTGGAGAAAATATTCAGTGTACTCATGCCGTAATCATGTCAACCTGAAGGAGAAAAGGTTGGAGAGTGGGAAAGTTATCCGATCTTGACACGCCGATTCTCGTTACATAGACTTTAGTGCAAATTCTTCCTGATTGCGAGGATATGCTAATATGAGCTGCGAGTTTCATTTTAGATAATTTACTTGAAGATGTTTATTTTTGAGAATAAAATGCTACTTTTTTTTTATTTTCTTTCTTTTTTTTTTTTTGCAAACTTCGTACTGTTAAATACTTAGTATTCGCGACTTTGCTTTGTGTAATTTCTTTACAACATTCACTACAATACATTTTTAAAAACTTCCTATGATTGTCTTCGGTTTCAGATAACCACATATTTTTCTTTTTTTAATATCTATTTTCCTCTGAAATTTGCTATCTTACATCGAAAAAGTATCAGTTGTTGAAAACATAATATGCAATCCAAACTGACTTTAGACATTTGACGTAGGTTGATGTTCGAAAACACTATCTCCGTGTAAAATAATTTTCTAAAATGCAAAAAAAGAAAAGAAAAAGAAAAATTGTGTACGAATAGGGTGTTTTCTTAAGTCAAAAGTACTACTTTTAATCACTGAAATTGATAGAATAAGCAAAAAAGAAAAGAAAACATTTAGCCAGTAAAAAATTTTATCTTCCCAACAGATATGTTTTATTTAATTTTTTAAAATGTCCGATTTTGGAAATAAGGCGTGGTCTTTATGACGTCACAAGTGATGTACTTTGGCGCGCTACTCCATTGGAGCACTAAATGTTTACACTTTGCTGTCAACCGCGTCCCGAGTACATGAGAGAACTAGACAACTGAAGACAACTCCTCCACTTCTCCCCCGAATGATAATAAGACCTTCTCGGTTTTCCCCGAGTACATGAGAGTAAAGAAGCGAATTAAACATTGCGCTCTACGCTTGCCGTCAGCCGCGTTGCCAGTACACGTAAAAAAGAAGCAAATTAAATATTGCGCTTTCCGCTAATGGCATTAGTGAATGCTGAATGATCTTTCACCACTTGTGATGTCATGCGCGGAAGAAAAAACAATGAAGTTGAATCTGTGCATCAATTAAAAAAAGTTTAAAAATGAAAACTTTTTCAAATTATTTTAAAAAAAATGGGTAAATTCTATGTCTTCAAACATACTCTTTGAAACGGGACGGGAAAAAGGCTTTTAAACGCATTAAACTCTTTACGGGAAAAAAAATGCTTTTAAAATTTCGGAAACAACTCAATTCTTTAAACCAAGATATTTTTTCTTGAAAACGAGAAACTTTTCAAGTGATTTATTGACAAAAGATTCAAAAAATGATAAACGAAAACTGGCGAATTTCTTTACTTCCTCCCATTGAAAAACGCGCATTTCCGTGTTTTCTCCCAGTTTTCATTTTTTCCTCATTCAACCTAAAACGACCTTATTCAAGACGTTCCTTCTCATGGGTGAAGTCTTCGCTTTTGTGTTAGGTGGCAGTCACTTGCTTTTCACAATTCTATTTTTATTTCGAAAGGGTTGAGTTAATTCTCTTGACCTTCTGTTCAGCCACTGTCGCTGTCCGCCTTTTCGGTCGCTAATCTATTTAGCCGCAGTCAACGAGGATAAAAATTAAAATTTGTGTCTTTCTAATCTTGTGAGGAAGAAACATGCATAAAAATATTCTACAAAAATACGATACGTTAACGAATTAAATTACAGGTTTTTGAGAGGCAACCGGAAAAAAATGACAAAGAGCTTTGTTTATGAAAGTCTTATTAAATTTCTGTCTTTGGATCAATTCATGTTAAATCATACAGACCAAGACACCCACCATCTCCGATTTTATTGAAAGTTGCTATATTTGTAGACTTTTTTATGTTGATTACGAAAATATAAATAATACTGAGATTTTTGAACGGGTTGAAAAGTTATGAGCCATAAAATATACTACTATGTCAAGAAGATTTATCTGCCACCATTTTAAATGACACAAAGAATGGTATTATAAATGTCTGTAATAATTACTTAAACATTTATTAAGAGCTTTATTTATTCTTTTATTTATTTATTTATTTATTTATTTTTTTTTGTTCAGAACAATTTGAGTTTGAGTTTTAACTGGATTTAACCTGATGGGCGCTTTAACATTTTTTCCTGCGACGGTTTAACTTCTAATTTTTTGACTCAAAAACGGAGTAACTTCGACTGAAATTTACTCGCAATGGGCCCCCCTTTCAATTTCAATCTTTTTTTTTTTTCTTCTTTTTGCATAGGAATCTCTAAGTACGTTGAACCACCTGATAACAAATCTCGGTGGGCCATTAACAAACTATCATTTAAATCACATGTTTCTTATTTTCAGTCAAAAAAATTATAACTCCCTTAAATTATTATGCTCCCCCCCTTATTATGCAGTATTTCCCACAAAATAAAAGCTAACACATATAAAAGAAGTCCCAGCTTGAAAACTTATGTGTCTTACAAAATAAATCCAAACACCAGTATATGTAGTTTCGATTATCGGTCGGCAAAAAAATTACATTTTTTCCTTCGAGTGTAACTTCTTTTAACAGAAGTTTCCTCACTAGTTTCCTTACCCCTCTTCAGCTGCAATCAGATTACGTGGGCAGACCTTTGAGTGTGTTTAAACTTTAAACATCTGGTGATGAAATTTCGAAAGACAATCCAGAGTATTTTTTTAAACCTAATTTTTTAAATATATTGAAAAAATTATTTTATTCACTTGTAGTGTGTGAGAAAATTTAAACGATAACAAATGGCTTTAGAGAAAAATTTTCTTTTTATCCAATTATATTAAGATCATTTAATAGAAGACATTTATAGAAGTCTGAATGTTAATTTATTTGCTTGAAGACTAATTTCTTCCGAGTTACATTCATTCCACAGTTTGACAGATAATATAGTTTTACGTATTGCGAATAAAGATTGCTTTTACTTGTAGTTTAACATTGAAAGCCCTTTAGTGTTTGACCTCTGCTGAAGAAAAATAATAGGATTACAGAAATCCACATCGAAGAAAGTGATGCAACAATTCATCTGCATCGTCCATCCAGAGTCGCAGAGAGCCAAGGCGGGCCCCTAATCAGTTCTGTCGCCGGGCCCCCCGCCCTGAAAGAAAAAAAAGAAAAGAAAAAGAAGGGGGAAAAAATCATAACTAGAAAATAATTAACTCTATAAATGTGCCACAAACAGTAAATACCATTAGAGTAAATTTTACTTTATCTTTACGTTTCCGTTTATTCGGAGTTTTTTCCCCATTTTTCTTACTTCCCTATTTTCTTTTCCTTTCTTTTTTCTGTCAGTGTAGCTGCCCCCCAAGCCCCGGATCCCTAGTTTCCGACTAGGCTGACATGAACTCTCGTCGGGCCTACGTCCATCACCATCTTACTTCTAGGATCAGCAAGAACGATCGAGCAGCAAAAAGTTGACTGCTTGCTTTTCCTTGCTAATACTACCTATTACAAAATGAAGCTTTCGGTTTCCGCTTCCAGTTCATCCGCGATCTCTCTGTGGCACAATTATAACTTTTCACAGTCGTGGTCAATAAATCACCTGTTACGGTAGAAGGGCAGCGGGACAATAGGTTAAACCCTAAGTTAACTCCTCCTGCCGACTAGTTTGGCTCGCTAGGTATAATCGTCTTCAATGCCATCCATTGGTATACTAAAGTGACTTTACATGAAGCGAACTTTGGAAGATTCTTCGATCACCCCACATCGGAAGATACTCTTACTAAAACGAGGCAAGGCTTGAAGAAGGGCTTTTCTTCAAATAAAATGATTGCTCATAGAAAATTAAATGATATGGAAAGTTTCTTTGTTTAGCTAGACATTTTGCAATTAAATAATATTTATGATCTACATAGTCTGCGCTTAAACTTACTGAGCTCTTTTCGTTTCAGACATCGCTCATCCCTTGACAATGCACGGTGGCACAGTCCGCGATATGTGTTTCATGGAAGACATAAGCAACAGGTCCAACATTCTCATCAGCGGCGGATCTGGTGACAACAAAATTTACATTACAGATTGCGAAACAGCCATGCCATTTCAGTCTCTTACCGGGCATACAGGTAATAATTTGTGTGTGTGTTCTAATTTATTATTCTTTCAATTTCAATTTTTCAAACGGGTCCACGGTCAGACTGGCCCATCGGTTCATCGTCCGCGGGCCGGTGCGCCTTTATTTTATTTTATTTTTTTTTTAGCCCCTGAACCTTTTGCATCTTTGTTTTATTTATTTATTTACTTATTTTACTTATTGTTATTATTATTTATTTATTTATTTATTTTATTTTATTTTTTTTGCGTACTCGAACCATGCACCCTTTGAAAGTCAAAGTTGGCGCCCTCAATTTAATGGTTTAAATGTACGGGGTATTTACTGTAGTTCTGCCAAATGGCAACATAATCGTTTTCCTTCTCCATATAAGATTGTAGAAGGACTATTCTCGGAAAAATGTCCCGTGCGTAGCGCTAAGTTTCTTATTTTATTAAAGTAACTATTAATAATGGGATTAACTGGAATGCTTTGATAGTTTTTTAAAGCATGCATTATTCCCAAACAGCATTATTTTTGAAGGCTTTGGTTAGCTGGAAAAAATAAAAAACTTAGCTTTACGCACGGGACATTTTTTCGAGAAGCGCCCAGAAGTGTAATTTTCCTATTTTCATTGGATATTTGCTGTGTTTTTAAATCTTTTTCTGCTGAATAAATTACTTTTTTTTTACTGATTTTTTCCCATTTTATTCCTAGGTCAGATTTTGTCGCTGTACACGTGGGGCGGCGTGATGTTCGTCAGCAGTTCTCAGGACAAGACAATCCGCTTTTGGGACATGAGGACGCGGGGATGCGTCAATCTCATTCCTGCACGGCCCGCCGGAGGCACGGGTCCTGGTAACTGTCTTTTTTGGTTATGGGAGAGTTTAGGTTATGGGGATTTTGGCGAGATTTGCCGAATTTGGGTCGCCAAACAGAAATGTTCCGGGGCGGAATCAATTGAATATAGTGAAGTCATTATCCTAACTATATTTTGGTTTTATTTTCAGATTTTTATCTACATGTTTATTTTCATACCCGATCCCCTCTTACGCCTCCTGCACATGAGGCGGTTTGTTGAATCAACTTTTCGTAAAAGTCGCCTCCCAACTAGTTGACTGGCGTTTTCGTTGTCTTCACACGAAGCAACTTCTTGAATCAATTGTTCTTCTAAGAAGCCGAATTAATTCGAGCTACTGCTCCACAACGCTGTTAAAACTGAACAGAGTTGATTCAACTAGTGTGTAGAGCGAACACACGCTGTTAAAACCAAGGTTCGCCGATATATATCATGATATGTATCACGATCTATATCCGATATTTATTTTGAAAATATCATGATATTTTCGATATTTATTTCTTCAACTACAGTATTTTCAATATAAAAAGTATATTAATCATAGTAATATTGTTCATTTATTATTAAAAATCCCCAAAAAGTTATGTACTATATATACTACTGTGTACTATAATATTTTTATGTGATATGAATGCATGATTAATATGACAAAGTAATATAAAATTCCTTTTTATCTTGTATTTTATAGTCATAAAATTATTAGTAATAACACAATTTTAATTATTGAAAGTGCCTAATTAAATGTTAAACTTTGCTCAGAAAAAAGGAAAATGTCTTATGACTGTGCACCGACTAATGCATATTATTTATTTCTGAACCATATAACTGTAAAAGTAGCTAACAGAAGAAAAATGAGTAAAATAGCTATTGCTAAATTAACTCCATTACAATTGATAGAAATGTAAAACGAAATATTAGATATAAATAATGAAAGAAACATTAACTTTAAGTCTACATATTGTAATTATAATATAAGAAGAAAAAAAGTGATTTGAGGATGTGTGTGCATTTACTATTCTGAAGACTTTAGTTTGTGCGAATTGAAAATATCGGATATATATCAAAATATCGGATATTTTCGATATTTTCGAACCCAGGTTAAAATTGAACAGAGTTGACTCAAGTAGTGTGTAGAGCGAACACTTGGCAATTTCCTTTTAGTTGATTCAAGTCATCAGAATGAGAACTTTAGCAGCACATGTGCCAGGCGAATTGACTGTCTCGATCAAAGAATGCTAGTCAATTCCTTGACTTTTCTAGGTGGTTACACTCAAGGACGTGAACGGGGGGGGGGGGGGGCGGGAAAGGGACACCTGTTGGCCCGGGCCCGAACCTGAAGGTGGCCTAATATTTTTGAAACTAGGGGTGAAATATGGGGGTAAACATAGGGGGCCCGGAAAAGCCATTTGGGACGGGCCCCAAAATTTCTGTGCACACCCCTCATTACACTTCCTAATATTCGCCCGTTCGAAAGTTGATTCAACTAAGTTGCCTCATATGAAAGATGTCTTACGATTTACTTCTTTTGTTTTTTGTCTTTACACATTTTCCTGCTTAAAAAAATAATTTTTTCTTTATTGTTAAGTGCATTTACTTCTCTTGAATTTTGTATCATTTTACGATGTCATTATTGCGAACTTGGGTTGTTTTGTTCTTCATCATAATTTTTGAAATAATAGTCTTGTAGGTTTCTTCTTGAAATAATTATATTCTTGATTTTAAAATTGTATATGTAGGTATTTTTATCCCATTTCATTTGTGCTGCTACTTTTCTACTTTTATTCCCTACTGTCCTAATTGTTCAATCTCTTTCGATTCGGCTTACACCTCTAGCAAACTCATTTTTTCCATTGTTTCTTTTTTCCGCTAATAACTCTGCGCGATGTAAAAAAACCCTTAAAAATGCTTTTGACATCCCTTATTTTAATTATATTTCTAAATTGTAACTTCAATAATGTAAATAATACTGGAAGTTTCTTTTTATGGGATCGGTTGCGTTTGATTCGTATGCAACATGCAATGCTTCCAAGTTTTTTTTTTTCCTCTCTCTCTCTCTCTCTTTCTTTCATTTAATTGTTGTCACATGGTAAAAAACTTTTCGGCCATGGGGCTCATAGGACTGAGGTCGATGCTCTGTTTTTACACCGAAAAATAAGTAAAATAATTGTGAAATAACGTTTTTTTTTTTTTTTTTTTGATGATTTTAAAAATGCTTTAAGGTTTTATTTTTAAAAAATGAGACCCCCGTGAGTCTCCCTCCTCGCAACAATAGCGCAGGCTTTTGAACTTTTCATCTTTCTGGCCCCCAGAAGAATGTTAACGGTTCATATAATGATCCATTCCCGTCCAAATAGAAATAATGACTATCAAAAACTTTTTTTTAAAAAAAGTGTTATTTCTTTTTTGTAGTACTACTCTAGCAGTAAATTTATGATCAACATTTTAGTTACTAAATTTTGTAGTAAATGTATCACATAAAATACTATTAAATACTATCAGTATTGCTCTTATTGGCGACAAGCAGGGAAATTGTCACAAAATTTTTGTTGAATACAATATTATGTCATTGCTAAGAATACCATTGCCGAAGTTCGTATCAGCTGACACATAGATCATTGTATTACTTATTTTCACAAAAGCAATTGGTTGAATACTTTATATTTTTCGTATAACGTGCTTTTCTACGGTTTATTTGATAGGTATTATATATATAGCTTTATTTTGATAGGTAGTGCAGCTGCCACCGTGTCCGTGGACCCGTCTGGTCGTTTGTTGGTGTCAGGCCACGATGATTCTAGTTGTATGCTGTACGACATGAAGGGCAGCAGGATATTGCAGACTTTCAAGCCTCATACTGCTGACGTAAAGACAGCCAGACTCTCCCCCAAGGCTTTCTATTTGCTGACGGGGTCCTACGACTGCAAACTGATGCTCACTGATCTGCAAGGTAAGATTATCGCCTTGTTAAATTCTGGTTTGTTATGAGTTTTTTCTGTGTTACGAAGTAATTTTAAGGTTGACGTACCGCTAGTATATTTTTAACATTAAGTTAGTTACGATTGAATGCTGTTCTTTCTGATGGGGCTGCGTTAGAGACACTATCTTTTGCAGACCCCGTGCGATCTCCCGATACAGCATTCTTTCATGCAGCGCCACTATCGGCAGATGCTATTACCGTGAGGGTTTTGACGCGCAGTTACCATACCAGGTGGAGGCATCTGGACTCTTTTCGATGCGAAACTGCACTAGGAATTTAATTTTGCCGAGCATACCAAGCCAAACGAGTTCTTTATGGATATTTTACATGTCGCATGAACATATGACATGGACGCTATCTAATTTCTGCATCTTGAAAATCCAACGACTGGACCTTTGGGCGTAAGAGACCAGTGTCTAACCACTACACCACTCTGTCGGCGCTTGAATGTTTCTTATACACGGATACCTTGAAGCATCATGAGTCATAAACATCGGTAGAACACCATCCATGTCGAAACACGGCTGAGTTTTGCTCCATGTTCTCGCAGATGTTTTTGCGGTAAAACATCTCCGAATCCTCGAAACTCCGCAAAATCACTAGCGCCGACTCAATGGGACATGAGGTGGCTCCCCCCCTCCAATAAATTGTGTCTGTTTTAGAAGAAGTGGCCAGTGCATATTTCTTTAGGATGAGTTCCTTTTTTAATTGAAGAGTGTCAGTAGCAATTGTGAAGCTCTAACGAATTTGTATGCCTTTGTGAAATTTCTGATGTTAAGGCAAAGGTTCTATTTAATTTACTAAAAGATAGTCTCCTACACCTAGACTTGCCTTTTCAGTATTTAAGAGGACTGTTATGGACGGTTTGTTGCGTCAAATATGAGTCGGGTGAACTATAAAAGTTGGTTTTAGATTTATAGTCACAAGCAATATATGTCCACTGCGCGGCTCACCACAAAATACATCTTCAAAAATGTCCGTTAAGACAAGTGACATGGTGTCATTGAAACAGAAAATTTGCACACAAAGTTTTAGATTCTTATACCTTGAAAATGCCATGTCACATATTGCTGGTTCATGCGAATTGCACACATCGGGAAATGTATAAAACGACGTTTACAAGGTACGAAAATCCGAAATTTTTTCGGGGGAAGCCTCCCAGACCCCCGTTGTTTGTAGGGGTTTCATACCCCCTTGACCTCTCCTTTATAACTTCCTGCCCCCTCATTAATTTTTGCAAGTCGGCGCCCCTGCGTAAAATATCTGCGAGAACATGGTGCAGAATTTAGCTGTTTTTGACATGGATCGTGTTGTATTGATTTTTATGACTTAAGACTTGAATATATCTGCTTTTAACAAACATTCGACAGTAACCAACATAATGTTGAAAACAAAGCCGAAGTATGCCCACTTTAGGACCACTCTGTATATATTCTTACTGACTTTTAAACATTTTGCTGATTGTGATTTGTCTCTTTGTGTGTAGTAGACTCAGTAAGCAAACTTATGCACAGAAACTTAGACATAAAAGAGGAAAACTACGAAAACTTCAACAATGCATCTTTTAGGCTTTCCTGAAAGGACAGAGTGTGAAACACATGGATTAGAGAACAAACCAAAGTTACTGACATGATCCACGTATTTATTGCGAGTACGCCGCCCTCGCCATATAGTGCCATAACCAAAAGAAAAGAAGATAGGATAATCAGAGGCATTAACATCAAATTTGAGATTGTCGTTCTTCCCAGTGAGGTTTAAACATTGTCCCCTAAATTCATTCCGAGACTCTTGGTGAAATCGTTCCATTTTCGTCAATATTAACACAAACAGGGGCGGCAAATAGGAGGGTCAAGAGGGGGCGGTCGCATCCCCAAATTTTATGAGCAGAATGATAGAAAATGGGTGAATTCAATTTATGTAAATCGGAAACCAATGTTCATTTAAAAAAATCTCGCTGGATCTCGGTAACTATTTTGTGAAACTCGACGCATTCAAAGACTAGAAAAAGTGTCTTTCGTTATTTGGATGATGACTTAAATTCATGAAGTATTATCTGGCCTTTTCAGAACATAGAAAAGTGATAGAGAACCATGGATAATTTTAACTAAAGAAGGAATTTCCTCATTTTGGCTAAATATTTCATACTTGTGTGCCCAGTGTAACGATGGTATGTCCAATATGAGAGGCTCGTGCAAAGTGGTGTGGCTGTATGGTTTTCACAAGAACATTCCTTCATATTTTACAATTACTTTTACGCTCATTTTTTAAGTGTATATTTATTCAATGAGTGTTCATCGCTTTCTTCTGCTAGAAACACATTTCAGCTGCTCAATGCATTACATGCTTTCATAGAAACTTCTTAAAAATGCATGTGATTATTGAATAAAAAAAACATATCAACAAATACCTTTTATGGGGCTCTATAATTATGCAATCGCGGAGTAACACAAGATGGTCTTCAAGAGTTAAAACCATAAATTCTCTAACTTCAAAAGCAGTAATTTGACGACTGGAAGAATTATTGCAAAATTATTCTTTCAATGGTGAAAAAGCTCATGCCCTTTACCATGTATGACTTCGTTTGAAGATTTTGAAAAATGCCTTACTCTATCAAAACATCTGCTACCCTTAATTTTCGGACTATTCAAACCACAGTTCAATCTACAATTGATCTGTGCAGCATACTACCATAGTTTATTATACAATTGAAACTGAAACTAGATTTTATATAGATGCATATTACAATCAATCGTGAAACCTTTCAAAAAATTCTTCCTCCGAGCCAATTTTAAAAAGGCGTCAAAAAAAAAAAAAAAAAAAAAGTGACGAAAACCCATATGATGTCAAGTCAAACATTGTTTTCATAATATTTTGTATGAAGTAATCGATTCAGTTTCGAATGAAATTAACACAAGATTTGATGATAATTATTTTTCTGTATGGTTGGCTCTATATTATCTGGATTGGATGTTGAAAACGAAAAATAAAATGTTTCAATTATAAGTTAAAATTTTTAGCACAAGGCAAGAAACATTACAAGCAATATACCGACAGACCGGTCATCACATCCAGAGACTGCAGTTTTGTCCTTGTTATGGACTCATCAGTCTGGAATAGTGAACAACAGAGCTGGATGCAGACGACATCTCATTGAAGCTGAGAGTGCCGACGAGACTAGGTTATTCAATGATGAAAACTTAAGCCCCTCACAATTTTTGAAGTTGCCTGGGTGATTTTGAAGAGCAAGATATCAAAAGTGTTTTCATACATAACTTTGTTACTTCAATTATTTTTTAACTATTCCAATCAGCTCAGCTAGTAAAGAAAGATTTTCTTTTTTTGTCTCAGGAGGTTACAGAATTATTTTCGAAACACAATGGGCATTTTCTATTTAGTTGTACTGGCAAAACAGCACGACACTGGGCACTGACAGATTAGTAACACGATTTCCTGCTCTTCCGAATTCCAAAAATCATGCATTAAAACTTTTCCAAGAGGTATAAAAACTTTAGTATCGAGATGTTTTGTATGATAACTTATTAGAAAAATGAATCAAAATTTTAATTGCTTCCAAACACAAATTTTTATTCATAGTAAACCGATTTTATGACCACTCCCTGCTAACTAATGTGTGTTTTGTATCGCACTGTAATAATACATATTTAAGAAACTCGACCCCCCAAATGAAATGCTGAAATGCCGCCCCTGAACACAAAATTAAGTTTTAAGTAGGTGTTTTCCCTTCCAGGCCCTTTCTCAGCTCAAAATCTATAGTGCTTTGGTACCCTTACCTCTTCCCATGTGGGGGGGCCATGAAATTGAATTAAGTTACGTATGGTAGAGAGTCATCCTTGGAATTCGATGGTTCTCTGACGAAACCTTAGACACGTCAGGCGAAATGTCACCAAAAATATCCTGGCCTTTTATACAATCCTGGAAAATATGTTATAGACGCTGACGTGCTGAAAGTCTTAGTTTCTGTATCTTTGCCAAAGATATAATGTTTCATCGCCGAATTGATCATGTTAGCTATCAAGAGATTTATATGCTTACATTGAGTAATAAATCGTCAAAATATTTGCAAGATTGAAGAAAAACTTTTTTTAAGGAGACAGCTAAAGCTTGACCATGGAGAGATGACGGATGACTTAGAAGCGGAAGCATCATTTGTAATAGGTTGTTTATTATTATTTTGTAATAGATAAGATCAGCGAGAACGTCCCTTTTACTACACGGCGCTTTCTGGTTAATCCTACCTATTAATAAAATAATAGTTTAAAAAACTAAAAAAAAACACGCTTTAGTAGCAAAATGAACTAAAAAGTTAAAAATAATCTTTGGATGACAAGTAAGTATATAAAGTAATTGACCAAGCATTTAATTTTACTGTAATAACAAAAAGCGTGAGGGGCTGCCTATTTACATTTTTGCATGGATAACAAGTGGAAGAAATTTAAGACCATTGATAAGAAGCCCCCCACGCTTTTTTTTTTCTATTACAGTAAAATTAAGTGTTTGGATGACAAGTATATAAAGTAATCGACCAAAGATTATTTTTAACTTTTTAGTTCATTTTGCTACTAAAGCGTGTTTTTTTAGTTTTTAAAATTTTTTGTACGAATTATCATTAATGATTCACGAGGGGGGGGGGATTACGCAGACTACGCTATAGACATTTTTAGGGGAGAGGGTATTTTAAAGCGGTCTTTTTTTTTTTTTTTTTGGATGATTCTAATTCGGGGGAGGGGGGGGGGAACTCTTAGAGGGAAGGACACCTCCAAGATTGTGGATTCACGATTCTAGTTTTTGTACTCAAATGATCAAAAATTGTTTGTATTTTTTATTTCTAAAAAATATAAAGTCCTTATTACTGTTTTTACTTCCTTTTACAAAAAAGGAAGTATTGTATTCGCGAAAAAATTTTCACTCAAAAATCGCCCTTAATTTCCATTTTGCTCACCCCCAAATGAATGTTGAGTTTTTTTTTCGATTCGACCACATGCAGAAAAGTGCCTAAGAATGTATAGACACGCGAAATATCCATTTTGACCATCACCGAGGTAATTACAACGACTTTTCTCGTGACGTCTGTATGTATGTGCGTATGTGTGTATGTGCGTATGTATCTCGCATAACTCAAAAATGGTATGTCCTAGAAAGTTGAAATTTGGTACATAGACTCGTAGTGGGGTCTAGTTGTGCACCTCCTATTTTGGTTGCATTCGGGTGTTTCTAAAGGGGTCTTTTGCACCTTTTTGGGGGGAAATCATTGTTAATTTCGATGCAAACTCAAGTGGTGTTATAATTTGGCGGTCACTTGGCGATATATCGCCAGTCTTTTGGTTGCCAAGTTTTGTCGCCAACTTGGCGAAAAATTTGGCGATTTTTTTTTATTTTTTTAAATCTGCTTTCAATGTGGCCATTGCTAGTGATATTTAAAGAGTTAGAGAGAGAATCCCATTAAAATTGCAATAATAGGGAAATAGCATTAAATTGGTGTAAAAGGAAGTCATGTGATGCACACATCAGCTCGTTTTTTTTTCAAACAAGGTTTAGATACTAAATATTGCTAACACTTGTAGCTCTTAAATGAAATCTTTGTGTGTGTTCGATTTTTATAATGGAATGTATCTTAGTATTCTATTGCATTATTTGCATCAGACATTTTGAATGCTTTCTGTTAAATTCATAAGCAAACATTGTTACACTGCGCAGCTCTGATTTGTACGTTGTAAGTAATTCTAATAAGCCACTGGCTATTCGTCCAAAGGAAAGTTGGATCCACAAACATACAAGTTAAACTAATAAAAGCGTGTTAATTAGAATAAACTAATAACTTATCGTTAATAAATTAATGTGATTATAGAATATTGCGTTGTCAGCGGGTCTGAGATTGCATTCCAAATTTTAAAAGAATCCGACCAGAAAAAGTGGGCGAAAATAGAGTTGAAAGATTATAAATTTAATTTCGGTGTAGACGGGATTAGAACGCACACCCAATGATTCCCGGAGGGGGACGTCAGCGAAGACCTGCGCCTTAGACCGCTCGGCCACGAATGCTCATGAAGTGGTGGAATATACTAACAGTAATAAGCCACTAGCTCTTTGTCCAAAGGAGAGTTACTCACAAACACACAAGTGAAGCTAATAAAAGTGTGTTAAAAATGATGTTTCCGCTTCAAGGTCATCCGAAATCTCTCTGGGTTCAAGCTTTACTATTTTTTACCATCGTATTAATAAAAAATTCGAACCTCTGTCAGACACTTTAGCAGTCGTTGGAAGTCTTCTTCAACCAATCAGAAAGTTTTAATCGGCGAATTCGGATGTGTGACGGAGGTTCAATCCAGCTGGTGAATACTATCATATAACTTTTTTTTTTTTTTTTTCATTTTTAGGTGATTTAACACAGCCTCTAGCAACTGTTCGTGTAGCAGAACATGCCGACAAGGTCATACAAGGACGATGGCATCCCCACGAGTTTACGTTCCTTTCTACGAGTGCTGACAAAACGGCCACTTTGTGGGCATTACCTCAGACATGATACGGACTTTTTCATGTGACGTCACACCAGCCTCATTTTCCGACCTCTGCTTTTTTAGAATTTCACCGACATTTCATAGGACTAATTAGATGCGCCTTAAACCGCGGCGGGAAACATTGTGATTGTAAAATATCTTTGTATATTTGTACTTAGAAAATAACATAAGGGGAAATTGTTAATTTCTCCGACTGTGGTACATGTTTTTTGTAACATTTTTAGTGAAGCACTTAGTTATTGAAGAGGGTGTTAACTATTGTTCATGTGACGGTGAATGATATGTTGGAATTCCCTCTTCTGCAAAAAATGAATAAATAGAAGATTTTTTTTTTGTAATTTTTTTTTCACAACCTTAGTTTTTTAAGTTAGCGCCGATGATGAATTATATTTTTGAAGGTTCTTTGATATTTATATCAAACGGTTATTAATTTTAATACTTGTTTAGTTTTTAGAATTTAAACACTTCATTGTTTCAGTAAGTTACCGCCTTATAGCTAGGGCTAAATGAATGTCACTTTTGTTTTAAAGTCGTAACATTTTTCCACTCATTCTGTAAAATAAATATAAATTTATTATTATTCACAGTAAAAGTATTAAAATTCTTATACAATTAATGTGTATCAATTGAAAAAAAAAATCCCAGTTTTATTCATTATTTTTTTCCGATATCAAAGTAGCGTTTTCGAAGCAATTTATAAAACAGAAAAAACACTAATCACCGTGAATTTCAATTTGCATTTTGTAGAGGGAAAGGGGGGAAAAGGCGATTGCTCTCACAAATGTTTGAAGCTGCTTCTGCTTCCAGCATAAAAAATACCGCCAGGGGCGCATCGATGGGTGGTCACGGGAGATCACCGTGTCGTTGATATGTTAAATATGTCCTTATTCGGCAAAATTTGCTGACGACTTGACAAATTTGAAGACAGTATTGCAACACTGAGATTTTTTTTTTTTTAATTTTTTAAACTGGAACTTTCGGGGCGCCCATACCGCAAAGTTTTAACTCAGAAAAGAGTGAAATCTAATAATCCATAACAGTTACGAGTTTTTTTTTTTTTTTTTTTTTTTACTAAATGAACTACACTGTATAAAAATTAAAAAAAAAAAAAAAAAAAAGCGAAAATCTCTATTAAACTGGGATTCTGTAAACATTTCTAGAAATGACACCACCTTTTTGAGTAAAATTCATAAGATTACTAAAGGAGAAACTATACCGTTTCTAGAAAACTTTACGGAAATCTAGTTCCTTCCCGCCCATTGACATCATTTGTAAACGACCCCTTAAACGTTTCGGTTTTAAATTTTTCAGAACAATTTCTTCGGATGAAATTGAATATTCTGAAAGAGTGGACGTAGCTGAGTGCTTTTTTTTTTTTTTTTTGGAGGCAGCTGTAAAACATAGGATGACTTATTTTCATTTTCACCATTGCTTCTGCTCGTGTTATGTTTCATAATCATCGAATTGACTTAACACTGTGATAAGAAGAACATTTAGAACGGTGTATTGTTTTCAGTTTAATAGGCATAAGAATACCGTTTACTATAGTCTATGTAACAAGAAACGGCGTGTCAGGGGGGGCAGGTTTCCCACTCTCCACTCCTTTTCCCTTCTGATAGTCAAGGTTACGTCACTCTGAATTTTTTCTCCAAGTTGCTTCTGCAACACATAGCATTTGCACAGGTAAGGTGGGAAGAGTCCATTGTGCCGAAACCATGACAACCAGAAGGGGAAAATGGTGGAGAGTAGGAAAGTTATTTGGCCTTGACACGCCAATTCTCGTTACATAGACTATAACTTTTTTAAGGCAGTAAAAGAATTTGATAGGCCGTTTTGATGCCGCCTTTTAACTGACTTAAATAGCAGATAAAAGAATATTGAGAATTCTTTTCACTTATTATATACTAAGCAGTTAGCTAATGATCAAAAGAGATGAAATGTTCGAATATTATTTTTAGGCAAAGTATCTTTGGCGATTTTTTTTTTTTACCTCAGTCTCTAAAGATGATGCTAAGAGCTTTAAAAAAAGACATTGTTTGATTTTCTGGATTCTTATCACATTTGGCATTCCAAGTACTATAATCTATGGTTTTTAATCTAGGTCAAATTTGTAAATATCCCAAGATCGTTACTACTGTGCAAAATATTACACGTATTACGAGGTTAGAAGCAACATCTTTACCAATGCATAAAAGTTTGAGCATGCTCCGCGATATAAGTATGCGGAGGGAAACTTATTGTGCGAAAAAACAAAATGGCGAATTAACGTACTCTGGCATTGAGCAGTTGTTGGTGTAATCTTCATTTTAACTTGAAATTGGAATGCAGAATCATGTTCAGTTTTTAGTCAGAATGTTGATTATCCTTCAAACTAGTCTTGTCTATTATTTGATAAGAACACTGAAAATAAAAGTTTCATTCCTGAAGTTTCCATCCATTCGTCGATAAAGAAGATCCTTGTGAACCTCGAGACCCTGTCTATAGTAATGCAGCCGGGGGGTGGGGGGGGGAGCCTCATACTCCTAAATTTTAACACAGATATCGCGAATCCTAATATGGTAATTTTCTTATGTAAGAACGGCTGAGACACCCCCCAGAAGGTAAAATCTGATTGCGCGAGTGCGTGCAAAGAACATATTTTGGAAGTTGGTGCGATATACAGTTGTTTCTCAGGCATAGAAAATGGTAAACTTTCTATTCTTATTATTAATAGTTTTTTATACTGTTGTCATGGCAGCTAATAAGAAATATGGTTGTACTGAATACATTCCTAAATAGTGTCAACAGCTCAGTTGTATGCAATATTTATCAATATAATGTCAACTGTTTAAGTATTAATCTTGACAAAAGTTGTACTTCTATATTTTAGTGATTAAAGCAGTAAAAATGAAAAATAAAAAACAAATCATTTCTTGGAGTTCAAAATAATTTATATATCGATTACTTGTTTCGATTTAAAAATCATAAAATTTTTTTTTTTTTAAATGTAACTAACTTTTCTTACTAGCAACCTAAAAAAAAATAATAATAGTAAAATTGCATTCGCGTCATTAAAAATTCATTAATAATCTGGTTAATGATTTCAAAAAATACTAAATTCATTTTACTAGGCAATGCATTTAGCTGTGCAGCAGAAAAAATAATCTGCTGTGTACACTGTAAATACCTCAAAATAATTTAGTGTCTTTTAGTAACACGATTGGATTTGTAGATTAATACTGTTTCAAGGGTTTTTTTTTTTTTTTTTGTATTATATGTCATGTAAAATGTTAATAAAACTATATTCAACTTTTATTTTGTGCTTCTTTTTCATTAGTATCAACACTTGGAGGCCAGTGGCAGATTTGCGGGTTTGGTAGTCCACCGCTATGAACTTTTGAGGGCCTATTAGAGATGAACAGAAATACGAAAAATATTTTTTATGTGCGTTATTTAATCCTCTTTGTGACCCCTATGTCGCGGCTGGTCCCTCACAATTGCGACACGGTCAATACGTCACCGCTTTGAGGCAGGGGTCCCCAAGGGTGATTGTGATCCGAAATTTCCGAAAATTTTTGACTGCCGTTTCCGAAAATTTTGAGCTGACAACACATTTTAATACTAAAAAATTATTTCAAAAAAAAATTTTTGAAATGTTTTTTACTACCTTTAAAAAAAAGGAAGTATTGTATTAGCGAAAACATTTTCACTCAAAAATCAGCCTTAATTTCTATTTTGCTCACCCCCGAATGAATGTTGGTTTTTTTTTTTTCGACTCGACTACACGTAGATATATGCATAGGAACGAACTGACATCCGAAATATCCATTTTGAGGATCCTCGAGTTAATTACAACGAATTTTCTCGTGACGTCTGTATGTACGTATGTATGTGTGTATGTATCTCGCATAACTCAAAAACAGTATGTCTTAGAAAGTTTAAATTTGGTACGTGGACTCCTATTGGGGTCTAGTTGTGTATCTTCCCTTTTGGTTGCATTCGGATGTTCCTAAGGGGGTCTTTTGCCCCTTTTTGGAAGGAAATCATTGTTAATTTCGATGTAAACTCAAGTGGTGTTATAATTTGGCGTACACTTGGCGATATATCGCCAGTCTTTTGGTCACCTTGTCGCTAACTTGGCGACTTTTTTTTTTTTTTTTTTTTGAATCTGCTTTTGATTTTTCCACTGTTGGTGATATTTAGAGAGTAAACTAATGAATCACATTAAAATTGCCAATAATGGAAAAATGACATTAAATTGGAGTAAAAGGAAGTCATGTGATGCACACATCAACTCGTTTTTTAATAATTTCAATGATTTTTGCATGCATATTTGAAGAGGTTTCACGCGGTGGGAGGGGGGTCGAGCTTCCGCACAGTTTCAGAAAATTTCATTGTCTTTGGAAAATTTTGCTTGATTCCATTTTGAGATAGACTCTAGGGTGTGTTGAGAAAAATTTTCTTTAAAGTGCCACAAACGGAAAAATTTTGGAGCCTCTTTTTTAAAGCATATACAGGGTGTTCCGTTTTAACCTGCAAAACCTTTATTTTCGCAACCATTAGTCCTAAATCAGGGGCGGCATTTCAACATTTCATTTGGGGGGTCGAGTTTTTTTTGAATCTGAGTTCCCTTGAGAATGAAATAAAATGCATATTGGTGTACAGGATAAAATAGAAGGTTATTCAAAGAATTGAAATTTTAATTACTACAGTTTTAACTTATTTTGTAATAAATTATATCACAAAATATTTTAATACTAGAGTTTTTACCTTTTAGAAAGTTTTAATGTATGGTTTTCAGAATCCGGAAATCTTGTTACTTGATTCCATTAATGTGCAGTGTGGTACTTTTTTGCCAATACAATTGAAGATAAAAGTTTTTTTATCCCATTGTGCTCGGAAGGTAATTTTCTAACCTCCTAACACACAAAAAACTTTCACAACTAGCTGAGCTAATTGGAAAAATTCAAAAACAGTTCAAGCAACAAAGTTATGATAGAAAACACATCGCCAAGATTTTTCTCCTTAAAACAACGCCAGCTACTTTGAAAATTGTGCTAGTCTTCGTTTTTCATCATTGAATAGCATAGTCGCTATTTGCAAAACAATTCCTCTTGCTTTTGTGCTATAACTTTTACTTATAATTGTAATATTTTATTTCTCTTTTTCAATAAAATATCAATATAAATATTGAACTTATTGGACAGCAACACAGATAAAAAATTTATCATAAGATCTTGTTTTAATTTCGTCAGAAACTGAATCTATTATCTTATACAAAATATTAATTCACTTTTATGACTTTATATCATCATGTAGATTTTTGACAATTCTTCTAAATTCATTTGGATTTTTTAAGATTGGTCCGCAGTATGATTATTTTTTTTTTTCATTTCACTCTTGGTTAAAATATACATCAGCGCAAAAATTCCAAATTGTTTCAATTTTAGATTAAGCTGAAGCTTGGACAGTCAGAAAATTCAGGATAGTGGATTAAAGATGTTTTGATAGAGTATAGCATTTTTCAAAAAATCTTCACAGTACGAACAAAGCGAATAAAAACTCAAACAAAGCCATACATATACATGTTAAAGGGCATCAGCTTTATCACCATTGAAAGAGCCGCTTTCAAATGTTCAGATTTAACAAGGAGGACTCTTAGAGATCATCTTGTGTCACTTAGAGATGACCAAGTTAAAGAGCACCCAGAAAATGAATTTGTTGATGTGCGACTTTTTTCAAAAAAAGCATGTCTTTTGTAAGAATTTTCTATGAAAGTATACAGTGTATTGAGTTGGTGAAATGTGTTTCTAATAGAAGAAATTGATGTTCACTCACTAACTTTACATACAATTGAAATATGAATGTAACAACTTATGCAAAATTCCAGTAAAATCGTGCAGCCCTCTATGGATGCGTTATCATAGCACTGGGCACACAAGTATGAAACATTCTGCCTGCATAAGGAGAGTACCTCTTTAGTTGAAAAAAACTTGGATCCTCCACCAGTTTTTCGAAAAAGACTATAAATGATTCAAGATTTTCCAAGTTATCATTCAAATAGTGAACAATACTTGCTTGTGTCCGGAAATGTTTCAAGATTGATCAACTATTATGGAGAATCAGCTGGCGTTTTTTTCTTTTTTGGTTGTAATTTCCTTTTGCATATGATCAGTGATTTGCGATTTACATGAATTACATTTGCCCGTTTCTTATCATTCTGAGCCAAAAATTTGGGGGTGCAACTGCCCCTTCTCGCTCCCCCTATTTGCCGCCCCTGTCCTAAATGTACACTTCCAGCTGCAAAAATGTTCAAAATTAGATGCAAAGTTAAGGTATTGAAAGTGAAAATAAGTCAAAATATACAAAATTTAACTTTTTATACGGGTTTTTCATGTCCCCTAATTTATGTTTAGGGAACTAATCTCCATTGAAAAACAATTCCAACACAAAAAGTTTGAAATTAATACGACCAATATTCACCGAGATATGAAACGCAGCGTTTTGTAACTTACACCACTTTTCCCTCGCCGTCAATAACGCCTTTTGGGGAAAAATATAGCAGTAAACATATGTTTAAAATTATACGAGTGCATAAAGTGTGGTTTTTTAAATTATTCGAGGTTTTGTCGTGTGTTTTTGCGTATCAGGGTATAACATTTGCATTTATTTTTGAATCGCAATGAAAAATATAAATACCTTGCTTTTCTTACTTTGACGACCTGTCATTCTTCTGAAATGGCGGTAAGTTCCAATCTCATTTTTTGTATGGTCCCTTAAAACTTTAAACTGGAATATGGGGAGATAACATTTCCGGGCTTATTGGCTGTGGTCTAGTTGGAGTAGAAATTCCAGACGTTTCGGCTTGCTTTGCTGCAGCCATCATCAGTGGTTTGAGTTTGGTGAGACTTAAACTGGAATGTCTCCATGAATTTTGGTCACACAAATGTCAAGTTTTTTGTGTTAGAAACATCTTTCAATGGAGATTATTTCCCTAAACATAAGTTGGGGGACCTGGGGCCCATATAAAAAGTTAAATTTTGTATTCTTCGACTTATTTTATCTTCAAACTTTCAATATTTTAACTCTGCATCTGATTTTGAACATTTTTGCAACTGGAAGTGAGGACTAACGGTTGCGAAAATAAAGGCCGTGCAGGTTAAAACGGAACACCCTGTATATTAGTTTCATTGTGAGCATAGTATTGTATATGCTAGTCGGGTTCGATTTAGGAATTTTAGGACAGTAGAAGACAATTACATTTGTAGGGGCCGTTTGAACCCCAAAAAGTCTGCAACTTCACAAGTTTTATTTCATTGCACATGCTACAAGCTAATGCTGAGGGTGCACACAAAAAAATTAACAAACAAATTGATAGTAGAAAATGACTGTTTTGATGTTAAAAGTCCAATTGCTGTACATTATGGTGGGTCGATTTAACTTTTTTTTTTTTTTTTTTTTTCAAATCTTAAACGGATTCCTCAGATTATATTTGTTTTTCCTATTCTGCGATATAATGAAACTATTTCCATCACCCAATCGGGGGTTTTGTGCGCTTTGAACCCGGCGAGGGACATGACAAATCCAGAGGATTTACTATTTGCCTCAACAGCATTTACTATTTTTTTCTCAACATATATTTGTGAGACTTGGTTCTCAGCGCTAAATTTCATTAGCATTTCTTACGTGCATTAATTACAAACTTGCAACCCGCAATTGAACAGCTACAGCTTGCAGAAAATTCAGTGCAAAAGTTATAAAATTTCGTTTCTCACATCGTTTGATACATCATTGTTTTTCAAAATGTGCATAAAATTAATATTTTTTTAGTTTGATTCTCTTTCCCTCTTAAATGGCATTGAAATTTTTAAAATCAATATCAGAAGTTATAATCCTCACATTTTCTTCCTCGTGTGATAAAAAAAATAATGAAGATTCATGGCACCAGATTTCAGGAGGCGTTGACCAGAGTCGTAGTGGTTTTATATTAAAAAGAGGCTCGTGCTGCCATCTGCCGACTGTTTCTCCTAAATAAACTATATTAAATGATGCAGACATTGTTTTTAGTCCTCTTTCTCTTCATATCGAATAGAAGAATCATACTAGAAATATATCATGTTTAAAAAATTATATTAAATGATGCAGACATTGTTTTTAGTCCTCTTTCTCTTTCTATTCATATCGAATAGAAGAATCATACAAGAAATATATCATATTTAAAAAATAATGAATTTTTCAGTTTTGACTATAGGTATATTTTTTTTTTCTGCCAAAATGTATTTCTAAGCTTAAGCTATCAGATATTCTAAAATATGATTTTTTTTTTTTTTTTGTTCTTGTTGTTGTCTTGTGATAGGCTGGAAATTTCGGGTGCGCTGCTTCACTTTTCCAACTGAAGTCCGCCCTCCACAGTACACACATGACATAAGGACCCGGTTCTAAATTATGTAATATCTTACAACTGTTATATATACGAAATTTTGTCCGTATGGATGGATGTTTGTTACTCCTTCACGCAAAAACTACTGAATGGATTTTGATGAAACTTTACAATAATATAGCTTATGCATCAGAATAACACATAGGTTAGTTTTCATCCCGTTATGGAGGGCAAAACCCCCCCCAGAGGGGACCGATAAAACACAATATTCGTATAAATTCTCTAATATGGGGATGAAAAAATGCTTGCACAAATTAACATTATATGTCCATTGAAAGCTCTAATTGTTATGCTGAAGATCAGGGGCGGCTCGTCGCTATGGGCAGGGTGGGCCCGGCCCACCCAAAAAAATTGTAATTAATAAAATACATTATTAACAAAAATATGGTTTTGTGTTCCAGTTTAAAAAAGCAAAAAGTATGGCGAACGAGAGATTTCCAACATCTAGACCCCCCCCCCCCCTTCCCGCATATCTCTAAACATAACCAGAAAGTTTTTAAATCCCACTAATTTTAGCGCTGTGCACAGCTTTGAGAACTGTGGGCTCGCTCGAAGCTGCCCCCGAAACTAAGAGCCACGCCTCTGCCCTTAGCCAATCGCAAGGACTGAATCAGAAAGCGAAAAACGGCGGGTGACAACACCCGAAGGAATTCATTGCAACTCAAGGGTGGGCAAAATTCGCCGAGCCCAAACGAAATCGTAGTTGTCTATAGCGGTTTGGAGGGAAGAGTAAAGGTGCGGGGAAGAGTCGCTCACTAAAATAACATGTAAAAGGGCAGAGAATCGGCTGCCCCCCTGCACATGTGTCAGGGAAAACCTTTTATCATAACATTCCGCTTCTGTTTTTTTTTTTTTTTTTTTGTCTTAATTTTTTCCTCTTCAACAGCTATTACTATATATATATATATATATATATATATATATATATATATATATATATATATATATATATATATATATATATATATATATATATATATATAAGGCATGGAGATTGCCGGTTTCATGAGATTCCGTACATTTGTTTTACAACGCATGCATATTTTTTTTAGTTATTTGTTTGTTTTTGGAGTTAGAGATGCTTATTCTCAAAATTTCTGTGTAATGACTTTCTTTTCGAATAGTAGAGCAGCCCGGTGATCTGACGCACCGGCAAAAAAAAAAAAAAAAAAGGCTGATCCTCAGATTTTTTTGGTCGTTCACGCAAAAAATAAAAAAAAGGAAAAGAAAGAAAACTCCATAATACCTAATGATAATGTTATCCAACACTTGATCTTTTACGTCAGTTTTAAGATTAATTTTCATATTTTTCTATGATTTCTCAGATTTATTTTTGTTGTTGTTCAGACGGAACCTTTTAGACGCGATTTGTCAGTTATCCATGCTTTAATTTTAAGGTTGCTTGAATTGTTAAGTCAAGATGCTTATACTGTAATTAAAGTATTTTTTTTAAATATTATTGAATATCTTTTTATGCCTGTCCTGAAAATAATTTAATTCACCTAGCAAGACCCTTTTTTGCGGGGGTGTTTTTAGTGGTTAGGAACGCAAATCTTTTCTTCTGCTTTCTTTTTTTTCTTACGTGAAAGTGTTACCTTCTAGAAGTAATCATAAACAATGGCCCAGCTAAATTTCAATTATTTTACTCATAAATAAAAAAAAATAAATAAATAAAAAATGCCTTGTTCAAGGAAATAAAAAAAAGGAAAAGAAAAAACTTTTAATATTTAAAAATTGAGGTCAATTTAATATCAAAGTAGTAATTTTGTTTGTTGTGCAAATAATCAGCTGTTTTAATGATTAGTGGGAATATAATATTAAGCTCTCTTAATTAAAGTGCGGCTTAATTAGTAGTTTCAAATGTATGTTAAAAAAATAGTAATTTGTAGATTTGAGGATATACTGGCAATTTATAATTTTTGTAGAATGTCTATTATTGATGTATTCCCCCCCCCATCAGTTATTTTCACTTCAGAAATAATGACATTAATAAGGTCTGTCACGGAGGTGGGGATCTTAACATTAATATAGGCCTAATTGATGCATTTTTCATGGGAAATTTTTTTTTTCTTCGTTGTTACAATCTGCACATGTTAAGCATATGAAAACAAGTTCACTTCTTTTTTTACATTAATTTACATCCCTGAAATTCTAGTTCACGGAGGTGATAGGTCAGAATAATCATACCAAGTTTTTGAAGCAAAATCTATCTTTTTGTTTTTCGACAAAAATCTCACAACTTTAACTAATGGCTGAAAATAAACAAGGGGTTCCCTTGTATCATGGAAAATAAAATTTGATGTCATGACTGCCACATATTAATGAGGAATGGCATTTTGTGTTTAGGTAACGGAGGTGAGAATTTATTGTGTGACATGACCCCTTGTCCTACTAAAACACAATATTAAAAAATTAAATACACTTAAACAATTAATATTTGAGACACTTGTGAAAGGAATAATTAATGAATAAGCATATACTTTTAATTAAACAAGCTATTAAGCAACAAAAACAATCACACAAGGTGTGACACATGCCATGGAGGTGAGAATTCACATGTTGTGAACCAAAAATTTTCTAAAATAAAAAATATTATTAAAAAATTGTTGGCAGATTTAAATAGATATATTTTTGATGAAATTAAAAATCATTGTTAAATGAACTGTAAAAGCTATGTAACAGAAAAGTTACACTTTTTGAAGAATGACTCATAAACATAACTGCGGGCCCACCCACTAAATTAAGGCACGAGCCGCCACTGCTGAAGATGGCACCTGTTTGAAATTTCTAAGTAGAACTAGTATGTTGTGGCCATCACGAAACTTTCTTCTATATTTCCTTTTTCTGATCCCTCCCCATGCTTGACGAGGAAGCAATATTCCTAACAAAAACAAAATGACACATGCAGAAACTTGACGACCATCCCAATGTCTGAATTATTGTAAAAGCAAAGCAAAGAGCGAAAATTGAAAGTTACTTTAAAAGCCTTACTTGAATTAATTACAAATATTTTATTTATTAAAAAACATAAGATGGCAACAGTTAAAAATTTTAATTCATTGAGATAATATTTCCGATCATTTCCATACAATTAAAATCACGAGAAATACGCAGACGACAATCTATTACGATTTATCTTTCTTATTGTTGCATTAATAAAACTATTTTTATTCGAAAAAAAAAAAAAATCAACACCTCTTGGAGCGATTGGAGTCAAAATTGAACCAAAGCCTGTTTACGTATGGATTCACATGTATTCCAAATTTCAAACAGAACGTAGCATTACTTCTTGAGATAGGACACTCACAATGGAAAAAAAGAACGGGCGATTGCGCTACCCCCTTTTTAGCTGTTGACACCAAAATAAAATCAGCTCTTATACCCACTAAGGGCTACTTGTCAAAAATTTTTTGTTTGATTCCGTTTGTTATTTCTTGAGATACAGCAGTCACAATTCACGACAAAAAACGTTCTATAACTCAACCCCCGCTTGAGCTATTGACACCAAAATTTAATCAGCACCTGCTCCAGTTAGGGGCAACATATGGACCAAATTTTGTTTGATTCCGCCAGTTACTTCCTGAGGAATAGCAATCACGCATAACTCAAAAAACGTCCCATTGCTCCACCCCCCTTGGAGGAATTCGCGCCAAAAACCAATGGGCACAAGTTCACATAGGGTCACATATGTGTACCAAATTTCGTTCAATTTCATGCGATAGTTTTTGCTGTAGAGCAGCCACAAAAAACTGGTCACACACAGACGTGACACACACACACACATACATACACACACACAGACAGACAGACATTTTCCAAAAATAGTCGAAATGGACTCAACACACCTCAAAACGTTCGAATCCGTCAAAATTCGAAATTCAAAAATTTGCACGAATCCAATACTTTCTTCTATCTATTAGATATAGAAGAAAGTAATAACTAGTATGTTGTGGCCATCACGAAACTTTCTTCTATATTTTTCTTTTTTTTTTCTGATCCCTCCCCATGCTTGACGAGGAAGCAATATTCCCAACAAAAACAAAATTACACATGCAAAAACTTGACTACGATCCCAATGTCTGAATTATTGCAAACTAGTGATACCCGCACGGCTTCGCCCGTAATAGCAAATTAAAAGGTCTTTTGGTTCGCCTGTATATTTACAAATGATGTGTAGTGAATTTTCTCGCCAATTGGCTTGCACCCATGTTACGGTTCCACGTTATGATAATTTCGTATCTCGCCAATTTGCTTGTGCCCATGTTACGGTTCCACGTTATGATAATTTCGTAATTTATTCGTCCATCTTATATTTTTTCTTAAAATTGGAATAGAAAAGAACAAAATCGAATTTTCGAAAAATCGCTTCGAGGTGCACACCCCCATGCTACATACTAACTTTGTGCCAAATTTCATGAAAATCGGCCGAGCGGTCTAGGCGCTACGCGCGTCACAGACATCCTAAAGACATCCTACAGATATCCTACAGACATCCAGACATCCTCCGGACAGAGAGACTTTCAGCTTTATTATTAGTAAAGAAGAAGCAAAGCAAAGAGCGAAAATTGAAAGTTATTTTAAAAACCTTGCTTGAGTTAATTACAAATATTTTATTTGTTAACAAACATAAGATGGCAACAGTTAAAAATTTTAAATCATTGAGATAATATTTCCGATCATTTCCATTCAATTAAAATCACGAGAAATACGCAGACGACAATCTATTAAGATTTATCTTTCTTATTGTTGCATTAATAAAGCTATTTTTATTCAAAAAAAAAATAATCAACACCTCTTGGAGCGATTGGCGTCAAAATTGAACCAAAGCCTGTTTACATATGGATTCACATGTATTCCAAATTTCAACCAGAACGTAGCATTACTTCTTGAGATAGGGCACTCACAATGGAAAAAAAGAACGGGCGATTGCGCTACCCCCTTTTTAGCTGTTGACACCAAAATAAAATCGGCTCTTATACCCACTAAGGGTTACTTGCCGATAAATTTTTCTTTCATTCCGTTCATTATTTCTTGAGATACAGCAGTTACAATTGATGACAAAAAACGTTCTATAGCTCAACCCCCGTTTGAATTATTGACACCAAAATTGAATCAGCACCTGTTCCTGTTAATGGCAACATATGGACTAAATTTTCTTTGATTCCGCCAGTTACGTCCTGAGGAATAGCAAGCACGCGTAACTGAAAAAACGTCCCATTGCTCCACCCCCCTTGAAGGAATTCGCGCCAAAAACCAATGGGCACAAGTTCACATAGCGGCACATATGTGTACCAAATTTCGTTCGATTTCATGCGGTAGTTTTGCTGTAGAGCAGCCACAAAAAACTGGTCACACACAGACGTGACACACACACACACACACATACACACAGACAGACAGATATTTTCCAAAAATAGTCGAAATGGACTCAGCACACCTCAAAACGTTCGAATCCGTCAAAATTCGAAATTCGAAAATTTGCACGAATCCAATATTTTCTTCTATATATTAGATATAGAAGAAAGTAAAAACACACACACACAAAACAAACTGTTGGTTTTGTCCAAGACGAACACGTGAAACGCAATGTTTTAGTTTTTTCGGCAGTTTTGTAAATCACCGCAAGGTAGCGTATTCGAGCTCTGGAGTTGCGACTTGAAAAATGACACGAGAAATAAAAATCGTTTGATGAAGTTCAGCCCAAGCTCAGAATGGAAAAATACTTCACATTAATAAATGCAGTAAATATAAAATCGTCTGTAATATTTTGCAAACAATATATATTTTTTTTATGAAAGAATTCTTTTTAGTAAGCGGAAACGTCTTGTAAAAAGCTGAAGGGGCTTTTACGTTTGCAGAATTTAATGTATATTTTATAACAGTAACTAATATCTGATTTGCTTTAAATTTGGGAAATCTGAAATCAAGGTAATTATTTAAAACATTTATTTGTATACAAATTCCATTTCCTGTAATTTTTATGTCTTCAATTCATAGGAATGAAAACATTTGTACCGTTTTATTATGCATCTACGCGTTTCAATTTATATTCTTGAAAAAATATTTAAATTTTTACAAGTACTGGATAATTTAAATACCTTTATATCGTGCATTTGTCTTCAGAAAAGTGCAACATCCTTTAAGGTTACTTTTAGAAACGTTTGGTTCTTGGTAGTAGTTTTCATTAACTGATTTAGCCATGGACCATTAGGCGATGCGACGAATTCTTAGTTGTAATTTGATAACTAAATGCGTAAAATTATGCCCTTCCAGAACTGCATTATAACTTTTTTGAGCAATCACATTGCTTATTGTTCTCACTTGGCGGTTTTGATGTCGTATGATTTTATTTTCCCCCCGCTTCCCTCTGCAGCATAGACTAATAATAAGAATAGACCGAGCTATGGCAACCCTTTGCTGCTCATGAACCAAACCATGTGACTAGTGGATATCCTAGCAACAGCGGGCGTTGATCGTAGCAGACGATCAGCGGGCATTGATCGTAGCAGACAATCAACGCCCGCGAGAAATAAAATAAATAGAATTGATGGAATGCGGAATAATGATCTTTTCTGGAGTCCGATTTGTAAATTTGTTATTCTAAGTTGTAAATATTTTGTTAATATAGTGAGTTTTTCGTTTAGATAGTATTGTGCATTTTCTTTAGTCAATTTCAATAACTCTCTAAGCAATTAAAGATGCAAGAGGCCCAAATAGAATCAGCAAACGGTAAGATTTTTACCTACAATTTCAATTTAAGATTCCGATTAGTACATTTTTGCGTTAACGCAAAACGTTTACTCCATTACGTTCACGCCAACGGTGACGTAGCAGTTCCAAATGAAGTAAAAGTTACTGAAAACTGTGATAAAAAATTAATTACTAATGTCAAAATAATTCATAACTAAAAGAAAAACAGTTCAATCTCTGCACCTGGAATAAAATTATAATGAAAACACATTACTTAAATTACATGTCGAGTGCCAAACTATAGATAATGTTGCCATCTAGCAACCATGCTGCCAAAGTTTTCGCCAAGCCTTCGTCACATGATGTATTCATGAACCAATTTTTTCATCAGCAAGTCTGGGAAAGCTGGGTCTACTCTTATTATATTAGTCTATGCTCTGCAGCACCACTTTCGACCGGCCCCTTCCAATGTGCTCCTTCAGCCAAAATCGACTCCAGGTTGCGTCCATATCCTACACACACACACTCATGCCTGCACGCAGACACACACACACACAAAAGGCCGCACACTCATGCCTGCACACAGACACAAACAGTGTTTCCAGATTAGGGGAAATTTCCCCATTTTGGGGAAATCTTGTGCTCTCTGGGGAAATTTTGGGGAAATTGGTTTAGAGGGGAATTCTCTGGGGAAAAATTTGTTTCTTGGGGAAAACCTGAGGAAAAAATACTCGGGAAAAAAAGAACTTTTTTCGTATTTAAATTCGCGTATTTACATCTGGTAGTTACATTGTATCACACAGCGTTGGTTTAGCTCTGCTCAACTTTATAGAATTCGCATTATGCGGAGTATTTATGTTACGGAATTTGCATTCATGTTCTGCGTGAGTGACTGGTTGATACGTGAAACGGGTAAAAATAAGTGAGTGTGATGAAGAATGTTCTTGGATAAATATATACAAAGTTCATAGTTTAAATGTACAGAAGCAGATTAATAAATGCAAGTAGAAAAAAATATTCGGTTGTTTCTTATTTTTCGGTCAGCCAGGGCCATCCAATCAAATCCATTATGAGTAAAATTCCTTTCTTGATGCAGGCGCTTGTATTTATGAAGACAAAAAAAAAAAAAAAAAATTAATTTTGACATCTTGAATTTAAATTATGTTTTTCGCAATCACGAGTGTGTGTGTGTGTGTGTGTGTGTGCATATGTGTGTAGGCGTGTGTGTATGTATGTGTGTGTAGGCGTGTGTGTTTGTGTCTGTGTGCAGGCATGAGTGTATTGGTATGTGTGTGTGAAAGTGTATGTATATATGCGCGTGTGTGTAGGTGTGTATGATGCATGTGCATTCAGGATATGGACGCAACCTGGAGACGGATTTCGCTAGAGGAGCAGCATCGGGACGAGCCGGTCGACGGTGGTGCTGCAGAGGGAGGTGGGGGGAAAATAAAATCATAGGAATGCCAAAAACAGTCAAGTGGGCAGTTCTCAAAAGGTGGGAACAAACACAGACCTCAACTTTGAAGCTTCAACACCAAATAACTTTAATTTTAATTAACTCACAAATTTTTCAGTTAAATCATAATACTGTATAGAGACAAGAATTGCCATAAATTTTTAAAAAAATGCTCTTCAAATGCCCTTAAAAAAATATTTTCTTTGCTAAAAGGCACAATTTCGGACATACCAAAACGTTAACTGAGCAAATGTACCATTAAAAAAATTTTTTTTAATTATTTCCATACGTTTAAAAAAAAAAATTAAAGGCATGGATCTTACACTGAATAATTTTTTGTTAATATTTTACACAAATAACAAAAGTAAAGACAGATTATTTACTTTGTAAACGATTTTAGAAAAAAGTAAGTTTGAAATTTGATGCATGTCCAAAAGTTACGATCTTTACAATGCTATTTTTGAGAACGAAGTTTATGATGCTTTCGTTGTGAAGGTATTTATCGATCCTCAGAATCAATTTTTAATTGTTTAAAAGTGTTTTCATAAGCTTTTATGCAGTATCTTAGAAGAAAAGTAATTTTTCTTAAACATACATGCGAGATTTCCAAATGGTGTTACGATCTTGACGCCGATAATTCTGTCCGTTTATTCATAATTTTTAGATGATCCACTGTCTTCTAACCTCAATAAAAAAGGTTATTATAATGTTATCTTCTTTAATCCATCGCTATTTTGCGTAATTAATACGTTACACATTGAACAATACATAAATTACAGTGGAAGCATGGCTGGTTATGATCGCAACGAAAGCCATTTTGCTCTAAAATCGCCAAGCAAACCTCCGTTGGCGACAACACAGTACACGATAAGCTAAAGGTTACTAGAGGGGAATTGCAGTTTGACAAATGTAGTTTATCTGCTGCACCAGTTTTGGCGACGTTATCACCTGCGCTAGCATTTTTTTTCCCCTCGCTTTTATTATTTTAGATTTTTTTTTTCTCTTTCTTTTGGAAACATAACATAACGATCTCCAAATAGAAATACGAATTTCTTTTTTCAATAATTTTTTTAGCCATCGTTTTAATTCTTATGACATTAGAAAAAATATTTATTATTAAAACTGATGTAATCACTTTTTATATTTGTATTATTTTTAATTTGAAGCATTTTTTTACCTTTCATCAGCTTCTTCAAAATCATTCCAAAACTTTATTACATGTAAAGAGCAGTATGTATAGCCATTCAAGACTTCATTAATATCCTCTTTATTATTAAATTGCAAAATTCAAATAGTAAATAAAATTTTCATTGGAAATGTTAAAAATCAGATTAAAAATTGTCAAAAATGGTGAAACTTACATTATGATGATGTCCAAAATCTGTTACCTACAGGACAACAATATCCAAAATCTGTTACCTACAGACTGCTGATTTAATTTGCTAATTAACAATTTTTACAAATACCTGCTGTCTTTTCATGTTCATATATTGTGTTCTAGGTATGCATACTATAAAATAAAAGCAAAATTGATGTCAAATTTGAAAATTTTTGAAATTGCTCAAAGTTAACTTTTTTGTTCCCACCTTTTGAGAACTGCCCAAGTGAGAACAATAAGCAATGTGATTGCTCAAAAAAAAAAAAAAAAAAAACAATTTGGGGAATTTTAGAAGAAAATTTGGTTATTTTGAGGGGGAAAAAAATTCAGAAGAAAAAAATATCATGGGAAGCAGAGTTGGTAAAAAAAACCCGGTTTTTTTTCAAAAAAAAAACACGTTTTTTTTTTTGTTTAAACCTGGTTTTTTTGGTTTAAACCGGGTTTTTTTGGTTTAAATACTATTTGCGAGAAAAACAATTAATTTTCGGAAGTAATTAAGGTTCCATGTAATTAACAGTGATTCAATAGTCACATTATACCTAATTTCTTGATTAATTAAAGAGATAAGAACAAAATCTTGTAACTAAATTAAATAATTAAAATAGTTTTCTGAGGGGAAATATTGATTGAAATGTTTGACTTGATTAACATATTAATATGCATGTATATATAGACCCTTTATGATACGAAATACTTCAAGAAGTGGTTGTGATGCGGGTTAAGATAAAATATAATGAAGATCCAAGAAAAAAACTTTATAAAACTAACATAATATGAATAATTATCGAATAAAGGTAAAAGTTATATTTTTAAGTATAATCTTTTCAAAAGAACAATTTTCATATTTTTTCTCTGATCTTACATAATGCTGATTTTTATATACACAATGTAGCAAATATTGAAGTAAAGCAAAATGTACAACAGTACATGATTGAACAGTCAAAAAATCGATTGCTGTTGTACTGACAAAGTTTTAAAAAAAAGTGCTGCTCTATATTCGACTCCGTTCTTATTTTGGAAAGACTTGGAAAAGATATCGACTATCGCTAAAACAAAGAACCAAATCAAAAATACAAAAATTGGTGTAACATGGCTTAAATTATAGCTTATTTACTGGCATACATGTTGCATCCAGCATTGAAGTTTAAAAAATATTAAATGCAAACTCTTTAGAACAAATAAATGTGTAGCAAATTCTATTTCAAGAATTTTTTTTTGCCAAAAACGTTATATACGTGAAGTATAAACTTTTTCTTAAAATTTGATTCAAAAAATATTATTTGTATTCACCTGCAGAACAAATCTTAATTTTTAGGTGCAAACAATTAAGTTAGACTGTTGATTACCTTACAAGTCAAAGTTAAAATTCCAGGAAAGTGCAAATAAATGGGCAAGAATGTCACACCCCTGCAACAGGAGTGAGCAATATAATGGATTGCATCTACAATAAAAGATTCAATCCTTAGTAAATCTTAACTAATCATGCAAATTAAGCATAATGATGGAAGTTGACTGAAATCTGCTTTATGGCACATATATGAAATAAAAAATATATTAATATTTTTTTCGATTAAAGCTTGTAATACATTTTGAAGAAGCAACTTTGCAATTTTAGTACTTATCTCTGCAACTTAGCATAAATGGAATTTTATATTTTTCAATATGTGTGGGGAGATCAATGTAAACCTGTAAAATGATTTTTTTTTTGGGCTTTAAAAAAAAAAAAACCATTTTTAAAAAAAACCGCATGTTTTTTTTAAAAAACCAATTGGTTTAAACCAAACAACCCTGATGGGAAGTCAGTTCCTTACATGAAAATATTAGTGGAAAAAAGATTTTTGAATTTGGGGAATTTTGATAGAAACCATCGTTTTTGGAGAAAAGTTGGAAGAGAAATGGAGAAATCTGGATTTGACCATCTGGCAACACTGAAACGCCTACATACATACACACACTTGTGATTGCGAAAAACAATTTGATTTCCAGATGTAAAAAATCAAATTAATTTCATCTTTCCTTAATTAATTAATTAACTTTTTTTGGCAAAACAATAAACACAGTGTAGAATTTGCAGAATAGGGGTATATTCGCAACTCCAACAAACTATAGAAGGCACTGCAGCCACCGTCTAACGGCGGATAAAAAAGGTAAAACCACTATAGGTAAAACAAACGCATGCCATAGCGTAGAAAATGCTAATAAGTCTAATAATTTTTGCTTGTATGCATGATTTTTTTGCATTATTCTTTTAAAATTATTTTTTAAAGCCTTGTCGATATTCTGGCCCACGTAGAAAGAAATGAGAATTCAAGAAGCATTACTAAATGTCAGAAATTAATGCAAATTACTTAGTTCGTAGTTCTAAGCAACCAATTCCACGATGTTGAATTCGATATGTATCAATTTTTGATGGAACTACATTTTCAGTGTGGCCATAAGACTAACAAGAATAACAATTAACGCTAGATAATTTAATTATATGACATTACGAATTATTATCAAAGATATTTCTTTGCCTTGCTTGGCTAGCGCTAATTGTTTTGCATTTGTAGCTGAGTTAATTTTCTCAAATTGCCGACTCTGTTAATTTAAAATTTTTCTGTTTTGTATGTTTCGAATTTCTGAATCAGGATTTAATTCTGTCATGCTATGCAAATCATCAATGAAATTCTCACGGATATATGGTGGTAGTTTTCTTTTTAATTTGATCTACAATTATTTCTTTTAACTTTTCATATTCTGTAATATTTCTACCATTTTATTCAACTCGTGATAAAAAATAAAAATGGTTTAACTGACATGTGAAATCTCTCCAAGGATTCCTTGCTCGCACAATACTAAAAGTATAACCGTAAACAAATTTTTGGTGAAACTCTTCAGATTAGAATGAAAGCAATAAAATAAAGATGGCACACTATTTTTGGCGATGAAAATTTTCGGTTTTTGTTTTTGCTTCAAATTTCTTTCTCGGTTAAACTTTTTCTTTTCGTTCTACAATAATATATTCAAGAAAATATTTTTCATACTGTCCATTCCAACCAAATGCTGCAGTAAAATAAGGTTAGTTAAATTAATTACTTTTAAACTAGTCGGAGATGTATGCCCGAATTCTGCTAATGTTATTAAATCCTTCTTTCGAGCTTCATATTAAAAAAAAAAAAAACATAGAATCTTTATCACGAGTTTGTTGTGAAATATCAATTAGTTTCGCAAACCTTATATATTTAAATGGTTCTGATTAAATTAGCACACAAACAAATCCCAGAGGGGAACAAGGATTAATTTTTAGTGCCAAATGCTTAAAGTTTCAGACACGCATATAGTTTTTTTTCTTTTTAGTATAAAGCATTTATATGAAAAAAGGGGTGAAATTTCGTGATGGTAACATAATTCAACCATTATTTTATTAAATTTTTAATAAAAAAGGAACTATCAGTCGGATATTTTTTTCGAACTGGTCTATAAACCTTCCCAGTGCCAAAAAGAACAAACGGTGAAAGTTTCAGACAAATCTGTCGAGTAGTTCCTGAGATCTTAGGGAACACACAAACCAACAAATTTATCAACATCCATTTATATATATATATATATATATATATATATATATATATATATATATATATATATATATATATATATCAGAAAGTATTGGATTCGTGCAAATATTCGAATTTTGACGGATTCGAACGTTTTGAGGTGTGCTGAGTATATTTCGACTATTTTTGGAAAATATCTGTCTGTCTATGTGCCCGTGTGTGTGTGCGTGTGTCACGTATGTGTGTGACCAGTTTTTTTGTGGCCGCTCTACAGCAAAAACTATTGCATGAAATCGAACGAAATTTTTTAAATTAATGTGCCTCTATGTGAACTTGTGCCCATTGGTTTTCGACGCGAATTCTCCCAAGGGGGTGGAGCAATGGAACGTTTCTTGAGTTATGGGTGCTTGCTATTCCCCAGGAAGTAACTGGCAAAATAACAAAATTTGGTCCATATGTTGCCCCTAACAGGTACAGGTGCTGATTCAATTTTGGCGTCAATAGCTCAAACAGGGGTTTAGCTATAGAACGTTTTTGTCGTCAATTGTGACTGCTGTATCTCAAGAAATAATGAACGGAATCAAACAAAAATTTATCGACAAGTAGCCCTTAGAGGGTATAAGAGCTGATTCTATTTCGGCGTCAATAACTGAAAAAGGGATGGCGCAATCGAACTTTCTTTTTTTCCATTGTGAGTGCCATATCTCAAGAAGTAATGCTACGTTTTTGATGAAATTTGGAATAATGTGAATCCATATGTAAACAGGCGCTGGTTCAATTTTGGCGCCAAGCGCTCCATGGGGGGGGGGGGGCTGATACATTTTGTATTATTTTTGTGTGAATAAAAATATCTTTATAAATGCAACAATAAGAAAGATAAATCGTAATAAACTGTCGTCTGCGTATTTCGAGTGATTTCATTTGTTGGAAAATGACCAGAAAATCGCGATGATTTTAACTTTTAAACTGTTGCCATCTTGTGTTTGTTAAAAAACTTGTAAACTGTTAAAAACTCTTGTAACTATTTCAAGCAAGTCTGTAAAAATAATTTTCAATCTTCATTCTTTGCTTTGCTTTTTAGATAAATCGGGAATTGAGATGGTCGTCAAGTTTTGGCTTGTGTAATTTTGTTTTGTTGGGAATATTGCTTCCTCGAAGCATGGGGATGGATCAGAATTATAAGAAAGATATAGAAGAAAGTTTTGTGATGGCCACAACATACTAGTTTTATTTATCGTAGAGAGATTTGATTATGAGGAAATTAATTTACAAGAATTTATTCTTACTTGTTTGTAATTAAAACTCTCTGAACTATCACATAAAATTATTTCTTTGATTATTTATACCAAGGCCCATTTACGTACTGTATTTTTTAAAAGATTTTTAAACAATATTCTCCGGTAGAAATCTATACGTATGAGGAAATGAAATTACAAGATTTTACTCTTAATTATTTAACTAATTACGAAAAAATTAGGTTCAAATGTGAATATTAAACATTCCTTAACTATTAATTCATAAAATCTTTATGATTTTCCTAAAATGAAATCGTTTTTCGTACAAATAGTGTTTGAACCAAATACACCCGGTTTTAATTTTAAAAAAAACCTGGCTTAAACAAAAAAAATCCTGATTTAAACAAAAAAAAAAAAAATTTTTTTTTTTTCCACCAACCCTGTTATGCTTCTTAATTTGTTTACATAAAATTGCTAAATTATATTCCATACAGATTATTCAGCTGAATACAAGTTGCTTAATGAAAAGTAATTGCATCTGATTTTCTTATTTCAGTCCAAAAGTTTGGAACAATTATGAAAAAATCACGACCTCTTGCTAAAGCACCCAAAAATTCATCAACCAAGAACAAAAAAATAAATGATAACCCGATCAAGTTCAAAAATTGCCATGTTAGCAATTATAATACTCGTCAAAATCGAAGGAATTTACTTGGCCTCTCAGAAGATTTTAGGAGCACCCCCAGCAGTTCTACAAGTCCGCAAGGTGTTGATATCGGCGCTCAAGCGGAAAACCAAAATGACAGTGTTCAAGCGGAAAACCAAAATGGCAGTGTTCAAGCGGAAAACCAAAATGGCAGCGTTCAAGCGGAAAACCAAAATAGCAACGTTCAAGTAGAAAACCAAAATGGCAGCGGTCAGGCGATTTTTGAAGACCAAGAAAATCGTAAGACAGATGAAATTTCTAAAGATGTGTACGTTGGAGAAAAAATTCAAAGTGAAAATTTTTGCACTATTTGCTTAAATACGGAAGATGATTCCGAAGCCAAAGAGCTTTATTGCAAGCATAGTTTTCATGATAATTGTATCAATGAATGGCTTAAAAGATCATACAATTGCCCCGTCTGTCGTTCGCCTCCAGATCAAATAGCTGCTCGATGCATTTCACGCTTTCGTCAGTTTTCAAATAATTTAAATCAGTGGTTCCTACAAAGCTATGTCTCTTCGTATTTACGTAGATATTCCTAACACAAATAAGACTGTTCTATTCAGTTAAGCAAATACTTATCTAATATTTAATATTTTCTTTCTAGCAAGTGTGGTAACTTCGGTTTAACAATATTAGAACAACAATTTGTGATTCGAATAATTGAAAATAAGAAAACTATCAATTGGTACTATTGTCGTTTCTTTTATTTTCAAATTTTCTTTTTTCCCTATGCTCCTTAATGTTTATGAAAATTGATGATTTACTTGGATTAAAAAAACATGAAACAGTTGTGTATTGTTAGAATTTTTATTTGCAATTTATTTTTAACGAAAATGAGCTGCGGTTGCTTTTGTGCAATAGCTTGTAATTCCAAAAAAATTGAACTTTTTTTAAAACAAAATGTTTTACTTTTATAATGCTTCCTTTTGATATAAAGCATGTACTAAGTTCGAAATGCCAAACATTTTTTCCAAATAGGGGTTTGGGCACAACTTCCCTTTTGGCTGAGCTAATAAGACTCCCAACATCGAGGAAGAAAACCCATGATCATGTAAATAAGAATTCTTATTCACATTTTTGTAATTGATACTATTGTAATTGGTCAATTACTAATCTTAAAAACCGTAAAGTAAAAAATAATGATCCCAACAAAACATAGACGTGAAAAGAGAGCCAAGTTCGGTCAAATTGTGGCTTGGGGTAGTCGTTGTCACGGACAAAAGAGTTCAGATCTAATGGATGCGAAGTGTAACCTACCAAGTTCTATAGGCAGTTCCTCACAGATGTTGGGTTGTCCTAATGCTCCTCAATTCATTTAACATTTTTTTTTTACTTTCTTTGTTGTTGTTGTAATTGGTCAATTACTAATCTTAAAAACCGTAAAGTAAAAAATAATGATCCCAACAAAACATAGACGTGAAAAGAGAGCCAAGTTCGGTCAAATTGTGGTTTGGGGTAGTCGTTGTCACGGACAAAAGAGTTCAGATCTAATGGATGCGAAGTGTAACCTACCAAGTTCTATAGGCAGTTCCTCACAGATGTTGGGTTGTCCTAATGCTCCTCAATTCATTTAACTTTTTTTTTTACTTTCTTTGTTGTTGTGTGCCAGCTAGGCTGGCAATTTGGGGTGCGCTGCTTCACTTTTCCAACTGTACCGTAATTTGGTGTGAAGTCCTACTTCTACAGTGTACACATGACGTAAGGGCTCGTTTATAGGTAGGCAACAATTCACACCACAAACACACATTCACACAAAGAACGGACAGGAACAGGAGAAAGAAAATACGTCATTGACTGAACCTTGATTCGAACCCGGACCTTCTTGTCGCAGTCAGACTTCTGTGACCAGTAGACAAGGCAGACGGCTTTACTTTCTTTGATATCGAATTTTAAACTTAGCATGGGCATCGCCGTGCGGGTACAGCTAGTAAAATGTGAATGTAAATAATGTGATTTTATAGCTAAAAAATTCTTTAAAAATAATGATTGAAATCATTAAAATAATGAAAGAGTTGCAAAACTGCAACTCAACTCATTTTCCTTTTTACCGAGATGGGGAAAAAAAAACTTTATGTAGAGTTAAAGGAAGGAAGTTAGTATCAAGTATTAATTAAAAAACCAAAGAAAAACAAAACGGTAAATTTATAAAACGTTAATTTTTTTTAAAATTAGAAATATTTTTTGTGTAGTTTTTTTGCTTTGAGGAAATATTGATACCAAAAATTATGAGTCCTAAAAATGCAATCTCTTTTCAAAATTTACATCAAAAATCGCGTTACGTAATTTTGGTAATTTTAGAAAATATATTCCATACCGATTTTTTTTCAAAAAATTGAAATCTCATTTTGACTATCTCTAAAGACATTGGGGGTCATGTCTCCTCCTAAAAATTTTCCGAAATTGAACTTTTCAAAACATAATTTTTGACAGCTTTTGGTGACTTCAAGGAAATAAGGAAGGTTTGTGGGCTTTCTCTGAAAAATATTCGGCATTGAAATCTAACACTCGCAGTTTTAGGTTACGTTGAAGACCGTGGGGAAATGTGGAAGGAGTTTAGTGTTCCCTCTCTCTGTGGAAATCTTTCGTCATTAAAGTTTGAAAACCGCAGCGATTTTGTGTTTTCTTAGCAACAGCGTAGAAATAGTAAAGGAATTGATATTATTTGTAGCTTTTAAATGAAACGTCTTACTTTGAAAAGAGAACAAATTCATCTATATTTCAAGAACATTTTGAAAAACAGAGCTCACATTTTAATCAGCGTCAAAAAAAAAAATGTCAATTTTGAAAAATCAAGCAGAATCGGGAGCTGTGGAGTTTGTTAGTTAGATTGTTGGACTTGTTAGTGAATCTAGGCAACGAGCGTATTTACAAATAGGAAGGGCTCTTAGCGGCTCGGGGTTCATAGGCAAAGTTCAAATTTGCATATGCAATAATAAGGCTATGAAAGTATGTTAAGAATAGAATGATGAAATCTTAACAATGAAAGCGAAAGTTTCTTTTACGATTAAATTGCAAGTGTAAGTATGGTTCATCTTCACTGAGTTCCTGGTTCATCATCAAATCAAGCATTATTCTAAACATTGAATAATTTTCTTTTGCCACCTGAAAAATGTGGTTTTTATAGAGAGGGCCGACATAATAGGACCCTAGACCACATAATTTTTCGACTAGAAATAAAGAAGAAAATCGTAGTTTTCTTTCTCTTTACTGTTTGCTAAATTAGAAACTGGGAAACAAAAAAAAATTGTCATTTCGTGGCCTCTAAAAATCGGAGGCCCTAGGCTATGACTTAGTCGAACTGTTTAATAATCAGGCTTTGCTGATAGAATTAAAAATAAAACAATTTATTTTCTGTTTAAAGCTCGATTGGTCGTATGGTCTATGCTATGATGAGTTTTCAAACTCTGACAAGACGCCATTTTACTTTCGACACACCTCGCAGGGCAGGGCCCTAAAAAGAGTTCCAGTCAATTATTTTTCACTAACTACAGGGGTGCCCCCCTCCAGGGGCAAGGGCACATCCCCCTCAATACCGCGGAAGACCCTCCCTAGAAAATTAGAAAAGTATCCGTCGAAAAAACCCCTTAAAAATTTCAATGGCGCAGTCTGCGCCATGACTCCTCCCCCCCCAGGTGGGCACCCCTGCTTACTAATATTTTATCTTAACAGTGTACATGCTTTCCCTCCCTCATTCGATTTACTTTTGAACTAAATTTGAAAAAAAAAAAGGCAAACATATTCAATTCATTTTTGAAATCTGGAGCCCCCTTCAATCTCGGGGCCCGGGCCAACAGATGTTCTTTTGTGCCCCTGTGTAAGTCCGTGTTCAGAACCGCTAATGAACGCAACGGAAGCACAAAAATTGCTATTTATGGGTGTAAGGAATATCTAATCCAAATCACCTACTGCAAAAGCACTAACTTTCGCTATCCGCAGGCGTGCCCACCTAGGGGGGTCATGGCGCTCTTGCTCTTAGAATGGGGGGCACCCCTGGCTAGCCATATTTTCGCGAAACTGAAGATATCGGTGATTTCGCGAATTTTATGTAAACAAAACCGAAAGTTTAACAATTTGCGTGATTTTTTTTTTGCAAGGCTTAAACTTTCGCGATTTCGACAGGCTTACGAATATCGCGAAAATCAGTGATTTTACAGTTAAAGTAAGAAAAACAACGTTAAAAAAGCACAAATTTGCCAATTACAGCAGACACGTGTTTCGGCGTTACAGGGAACGCCTTTTTCAATGCAAAAAGTAATGAGCTGGCTAATCCGCTATTTTTATCTTTTATGCTACATGCTTATCTGCTCTTGGCTTTTGTCGGATGTCTTTTCATCCATAAGCTCATTATTGCTTTTTTAACCTTGTTTTTCTTACTTTTCTGTTCGGCGCAAAGGTATTTATTTATCGATTTTACAGTTGTTTGCGCGAAAGCATCAAAATTGTTACTCCGGTTCTTGTTCTTCCAAAACCTTTTCAATCGCATAGTTTTTATCCACTGGTCTCAAAAAGCCGTTAACTGTGCAGATCAAAATGCAACCCTAAAAAAATGCTTATTTTTTTTAAACTGTTCTATTTGTTTTGAATTGCTCCACTCTAACGGTCTTCCCCTGCATCAGCAGTTCTCTATTTGTGTAGGGGCTGCTAATTTGTTTTCGCGCCGTATTTAAACTGGAAATTGGAGCGGCTGACGTAAGTAACGTGTATTTTTTATGCTTGAACTCAAAAATTTCCCGGGTGTTTTCATGTTTTTTAACTGTTCCTTCGCCCAAGTCACCCGCTCTGTCAAAACTTTAACACTTATCCAAAATTTATTTTAGTTGGGTTTCCTTTCATTTCTTCACTTTCTTCTGTGTCCAAACAATATAGTGTCCGGGGTCAGGAGGGAGATTCTGTATAATATTTACCACCCAGTAGAATGAAACCAAATGAATGGCTTATCGAGCTGAATTTGTTTGTTGTGGACAACGAATAAATTTTCGCTGTCATGCAAAAGAAAATAGAAGGAGGAAAGTTAAGAATATAGATTAAAACTTTACGAAAAATTCTCTAGCAATTGAAAAAAAAAAGAAAAAAAAATGTATTCACTGCGAAATCTGCTCCATCAAATAAGAGTTCAAAAAACATGACCATTACATATTGGTAAAGTATTGTTTTGTATTTGCTATTCAAAACCGAGTGGAAATCAGATTGTACCGCTCTATAATAAGAAAATATTCTGAAAACGTTTTCCAAAAAGCTGGTTGCGAAACGATAATGATTATGGACGTACCACCGCTCTAATAGTCAACGAATTTCTAACCAAACAAAAATGATCTTTTTCGAGAGCCAAGACAGGCCCCCTTGGCAATGTGTCCCCCCCCCCTCAATATAACTTTGAAATGAAAACTGCTCTGATTCCGAGCCGGGCCCCTAGTTTCCGACTAGGGCCTGCTTTTCCGTCACCAAGTTACCAGAGTCATACTATACGTTAGTCGCTTTCGGGGGTCGATCGTTGTTTTGTTTCTCTTTTCAAACCAATGTTTCTCAAACAAGTTAAATGTGCCTCTTCCCCCCCCCCCAAAACGAGGCTATTTTTGCTTTGAAAATCAGTATTATATTAAAAATAGTAGTACAGTAAAATTAGTCCAAAAAATAGCCAAACCCAAACATCAAAAAAAAAAAAAAAAAGTTGAAACCTGTTGCAAATTACTTCTTACCCTTCCAGTAAGCATAGGTAAAAAGTCCCAGCACTTTGCGCGTCGGGTTTTGGGGGAAAGGGGGGGGGCAAAAAATCCTATTTTTAAATAAATATAATTTCTATTACTTTAAAAAAAAAACCTCAAAAGTCGCAGAAATCACACTCCATAATAGTAAAATAATAAATTGTCATAGAAAAAAATGATAATTAACCGGGATGCACAGGCGGGGGGGGGGGGCGTTCATCGCGCAGATTGCGTCATTGGAGTTTTTAAGGCAGTTTTTTCAAGTGGTATTTCTTTCTTTTTTGAGGTCTTTTATTCTGGAAGGGTACTCTGTCACATTTGAGGGGTGCTCCATCACTTTGGGGGGAGGGGTGGGGGAGACCATGAATTTGTATCCTAAAATCAACGATTGCAGTGAAGTTGACGGAAAAATTTCACTGATTTTAAACTTTTCCGAAGTACCAAGTACCACACAATGATATAGTAATGTCAGAAGGATAATTCTAAAAGATCTAAGCGAGCTCAGTAACCAATTTAGTTGTGACAGGAGCTGATAAATTGTTTAGAACGCTGGAGTGATATCTAAAACAAAATCCCTATGCAGCATAAAATAAAGTGCAAATCGACTGAAGTTTCCCTCCTTCTTCTTAATTAATTTTCTTCAACTTTTCTATAATATTCTGCCATCAGCGTAAGGGGATAAACTGAAATTGCCAATAGTGAGACGGGCAATGTTGCAACTCTGCACCCGCTAAGTCGGTGGGGGGGGGGGGGGGGTTTCGTTTGCAAACATCGAGTTGCCCTTCTTTTACGCAGTCGGTTATGTGAATTATGTTTAATATGCGCACACATACTTACAACACTATCTGAAACTTTTAAGTACATTATGCGATAAAAAAAAATGATAAAGGTGTTACATCAGTTCGATCGATGTTACATCAGTACCCAACGATCCAACGCAATGACAAATTTAGGTGGTCCAGAACCTGTAGGGATTCAACGATAGAAGTCTTGATGAGAGCAATGAGCAGTATAACAGTAGAATGCTAAATATTGATCTTCCCTCTATACGGGTTAGTACTCAAGTTGGTAGTGGTGTTGCTCACCGATACTGGTCAATCGCTGATAGAAAGGTGAAATGTGATGACGCCTTTAATATCGAGGTAGTAACATAAAAGGATATGGAAGGCAAGAAATTTTGTGGCCTTTCTTTGTAAAGGAGGTATGCAGTTATGTCTCTAGCTTCTGTTACGAGAGTAGTTACTATCTGTAAAGATGTGTAAACCCAAACCATCTTTTACACCGAATGGTATGAATAGTAAAGATGGAATAACAAATTGCTAAAAACTTCGATTACGAGCTATGCGCTGATCCTTCTAAAGCCCTGGATCGAGGATCTGAAGCCCTCGCGTTGATATCTCAATTGGTTAATTTTTAATTGTTGCATTAAGATGCCTTCTTAACCAATACACATTCGGTCCTTGGAAGGCCCCGCTCTGAATCGCAGTAGTATAAGTTTTGAAAACTTTATAGGTGGAGGGGATCCGGAGACCAAATTGACAAAAGGGCCCACATTTACCTTCGTCGGCCTTGTTAATTTTTCCTTTTTACTATAATTCAAAATTAAATTTTAAATAACTGTTTGAAGAATGCAGATAATATCTTGAAATTTCAAACACTCATCCATCACACAGAGCTATGAAAGATTATGTATTTTTAAGTCAGGATTTTAATTTCCCCGTCATTAAGTCCCGTATTTCCTTCTTAAACGATATATCAGACGGATTAAAATCTAAATACCGTTATCGCGGTAGTAGATATATATCGATATATGAAGGTATATCGGTATTCGCAAAGCCCTACTGCAGATATTTGTTTCGGCGTTACAAGGAACGCCTTTTTCGAAGCAAATAAAATGAGCTTATGGATGAAAAGACATTCGACAAAAGATTTTGTGCTTTAGTTATTTCTGATCTTTGAAGTTATTTCTTATCTTATTTTTCATCACTAAGTTATTTATTTAACTTGTTTAACTAATGAGTTTTTGTCTAGTTTAATCTTTTAGACATGAATAAAGAACACGATTTTATTATTAGAACAGTTCAACATCAAAAAACAAACAACCCAAAATCCCTCACGAGTAAATATTCACTACTTGCATTTTTTTTTTTTTTTTTTTTGTTTAGACTCGTTCCGTTATGACACTTAGAATGTCAAAGTTAGCAAAAATCATTTTGTACGCGAAAAAAGTCGTCTGATAAATTTTAAAAGCAAATCATTTTTTGTTTAATTTATGCGCATGGCAACAGTAACGTGAAATAATAATAAAGTTAACATTGCACTTCTCCCCCATTTCCAAAACTCTTCCACTGTATTATGTTATTCTTTACCACCCCCCTACCCCGAAAGAGATGATTTTTTAATTCGCAACTAAAACAAACTATAGGGGGCGCTGTAGCTACTGTTTAATTGCGGATGAAAAAGGTAAAACAAACAAACGTCGTAAAACTTGCTTTGAAACTAGGTGAATGACAGTAATTTTTTATCGTGTTTGTGGGAACGTTCTTTTCTATTCCTTTGAAATTGCATAACACCACAAACTGTCAGAAGCCTGTAATTTACTCCAAAGAAAACATGTAGAACGGAATGTTTTACCTTTTTCTGTAGTAATGTTGATCACCGCAAGGTAGCGTATTCGAGTTCTGGAGTTCTGAATGCATTCTCAAAGTGATACTGTTAGATCTGGAACGGCGTCAAGTAAAATCGAATTTGTTTATCCCAAACTAAGAATTCATTTTTGGTAACAATATGGTCTTTTATTACAATATCCGTTATGAGTTGATGATTATATAAATAAACTGGTAAGTTAGATAAACATTCAATAATTTACCACATTTACTAATTTTGGCATTGATTATGATTAATCACGGGGGGTTATACAAAATCCTCCAAATCAGAACGTCTAACACCCCAAAAAAAAGAAAGAACTGAGCAATAATTTCTGACGGTTAAAAATAAAATTAAAATTTAGAACAATCTTTGAAACATTAACTACCGTTCTCTGCTTCTGAAAATGTTATCTTTGACATTTAGGGACATTGCTAGACTTCTGAAACTTACTGTAATAAAACTGTTAGAAAAAAAAGGAGAATTTTTCTTCGAATTGCAAAAACAGCTGAGCAAAAAAAGCTCTACTGTCTACTACAGACGCATTAATTCATAGGAATAATTATTTTCAATAAACACGTGATGCAGAAATAGTGTCAAATTAAGAAGGAAAAAGAATGTGTGCGAAAAAAGTCGTCTGAGAAATTTTAAAATCAAATCATTTTTTGTTTAATTTATGCGTATGGCAACAGTAACGTGAAATACGAAGGATAATAAAGTTTGGAATTTGTTTTTGAAATGACATTAATTTATCCGAAAAGTTCTCCAAGATTTCGTGTTTTCTGAAGGAATATTCAAAATAATAAAAAAAGATACGAAGTAAGTGGATATGATTCTCCTTTTTATATTGAAACAATTCATTTAACAAATGTTTAATGAAACTTCGGCTATAATTTAATTTAGATACGAACCATTCACTCAAAATATATTTGTTTTGGAAAATTTTTGAAGCCCATTCCAAGAAATGGAATGATTTCCGTGGATTGATAGACATTTGCTTCTAGATTTCCTAAACTTTTGACTTCTGCCATTCGGTATTGCTAAAGATAATTAAAAAATCTAAGTTAACAACACATTCATGTGTTGTTAGCTTAGATTTCTTAGAAAAAAGGTATACTACTAATTTAACAGCATTGGTTTTCACCTAACAGTAGCACTTGCCTTTTTTTTTTTTAATCTCTTTTTTTAAAAATAATTGCTCGTTTTTTAACTAGGTATTCATAACCTTTTGAAGGTGCAAAAAATTTTATTCCCTTTTTCGAATGTCAAAATAAGTAAACAAAAAAAAAAAAAAAAAAAAAAATTAATTTGAATTTTGACCTCTTGAATTCAAATTATGTTTTTCGCAATCACGAGTGTGTGCATGTAGGCATGTGTGTTTATGTGTGTGTGGGGGGGGGTGTAGGGGGTATGTGTATGTGTGTGTAGGCATGTGTGTTTGTGTCTGTGTGCAGGTATGAGTGTGTGGGTAGTTGTGTGTAGGCATGAGTGTGTGGGTAGTTGTGTGAAGGTTTGTATGTATTTATAGTAGGGCTCGACCGATGGCATTTTTTGGCCGATGGGCCGATGCCGATTGTTGGCCGATTGTTCAAAGGTGGCCGATGGCTGATTGTTTTCCTCCAAATGGCCGATTGCCGATGCTGTTGGCCGATGGCAAAAAAAAAATCTAACAGAAAAAAAAATTGATAAGATTGTCAGGGATCATTGATTCATTTCACTTTACTTCCTTTCAATGAATAAGGAATTGTAATCCCCCAGCCCAAAAAAAAATCAGATTTCGACCTAAATTTTTATTTTACGATCATCCAATTTAAAGTTCACAAGTTTTTTCGGCGCACACGTACATGCATATGTACCTAAGAACACATAGATGACCGAAATATCCATTTTGAACGTCTCCTTAGTAAATTATCGCAAATTCTCTTGTGATGTCTTCATGCGCGTCAACTTACGTCACTCAAAAACGTTATGAAATAGTAAGTTGAAAACTCATACGTACGTAGTATGATCTAAAAGTTTGAGGACATGTTGTATAAAAATTTACCGTGAATAGTTCACATTACCGAAGTACATCTATATACAAAATAGTCACCTTGAACGACTATGCACTTCTGCCAACGTTCGTATAGCTTTTAGAAGGACTCCTGGAAGACATTTATCGCAACCTCCTGTAAGGCCTCTGGCGCTGCTGCTTTAACTTCATCGTGGGGAAGAAGGCGACTTTCATGTTGAGGATGCACGGTTCGATTGGTCAATACCCTGATAAGACAAACAAATAACATAACGTTTCGTCGGACTTAGCTCCGAGTGACTTTTACCTGTTCCCAGCAAAAAAAAAAAAAAAAAAAACATTTGCATGGACGTCGCTTTCTTCCGTTAGGAGAAGATAAAGCTGCATCACAGAAGTTTGGGAAAAATGGCTTCCAGGAGTGTTTCCAAAAGTTATACGAACACTGGCAGACGTACATAATCCCTCAAGATGACCTTTTGAAGGTGGATGTGCTTCGGTAATGTGAACTATTCTGGGTGAGGTTTTATACAGCTTGTCCCCCGAACTTTTGGATCGTACTACGTACAATATGTATAGGGTGTAGTTATCCTTCTCCTTTTTTGACTGCTGTATGATGGAAGACAAAGAACAACAGCCAAAAAAAGGAAGAAAAACAAAGAGACTGCTTAATAAACAATTGATTTTTTTTAATTGAACATATAACTAAGATTTCAGTAATATTGTAATAATGTATGGATTTAGGTAAACTAAACATAGTTAAAAAATATTAAATTATGTTGTTTAATCATTCAAAAAAAAAAATTAAGAATAAAACTATGAAACCGTCAACAAATTACGCAATTAAAGTGGAAAGATTGCACGTTGACATTTTTTAGTCATTAAATTAAACAAAAAATGTAACAGATAAAGTACAATATTAAATCATAATAGGAATATTTTTATACTTATTTAAAATTTATGAGTAGAAAAGTTTGCATTTTTCATAAAATGTATAACAGTGACATAAATTTTGCGGAAAAAAGAAATAGCCATGAAAACAGCGAGATTCTTAAAACGCAGCTACAATAAACAAACTCAATATTTACACCAACCAAGTTAATAACTGAATACATATACTACTTGATCTGATGTTTGCACACGTAATACTGAACAATTTGATTGTTTAATCTTTTATGAAGCACTACAAACAAGTTCAAATTAAGTTTTTCAATTTAACAATAATTTTCTGAAATTTAAAAAATTGCATAATAGAAAATCCTTGAAACTTTTCTATAACATATTATTAAACATATGATGAAAATGAAAATAACTTATTCATTGATTTTAAATAAATACATAAAAATAGTTACTTACAACAGAAAAAAAAATCAATCGCTATTAATGATGCAAAAAAGATGACGCATTACAAAATATAGGTGAAACAAGTATAAGAAATACGCAAAATGACATTTCTTGACCAAACTAAAGAATCGCTAAATATTTAAGAAATGCTTGAAACGACGAGGGTGGGTTAGGGGGGTCACCCTCTGATTTTGGAGTAACTCACAACGTTAAACTTCGGCCCCAACTTCGGCTTAATTTTTTTAGTACAGAACCGCTACCACCAACGCCTCGGAAGAGTTTCTGAATCTACTTCAGCATTTCCGAAGAAAAAAAATTCCAAACTCCCTTTGTTTTCCGAATTATGTCACCAATCAAAACGTCTTTATCAATTTCTTACATTAATGCTCTAAATTCTTCCTAAACAATAGACAAAGCTTGAAAAAAAATCTCTAATTTTATGAATGGTGTTAGTTTTAAACAACTCAGAAGTACAACTAGAGTTTAATTTCAGAAATTGAGGGAGTGGGAGGAGGGGCACGCAAGTGTTCTCGGAAATACAAAAAATAGTCGTAAAAAATAGAGTTCAAAATAATCATAAACATTCAGCAGAAAAACCCTTTTAAAACTTGCACCCGAGTTTGTTTTGACGTGCAGTGGCGGATTTAAAATATAGCATAAGTTTCAATTGCGCGAGAGGCCCCATAACCATAGGGACACCGCAGGAGTTAAATAAATGCTTATGGTAAATGTTTACAACTTCTGTGATAGAGATATAGGGCCCCAAAATGTATTTCGATGGGCCCCAAACGTGTAGCTCCGCCGAAGCGATGCAGAAAAGACTGCATTACTGTGATTCATATTACAAATGTCGAAATATAAAAAATTATCGTCTGTTCAACCGGAATCTAACAAAATGAAACAAAACCGGTTTCGCCATCTTATATTTGTTTCCTTGGTCTCCATTTCTGCAATACATCACCAAATAATCGTCAGTCTGAGACGCTATGTTAGTTTTGCATTGAAATAAGTAATTAATAGCCACAAAAAATCAGTTAATAGGCTTTTTAGAACACCCGATCAAAAACAAAAAGTGAAGTGCACAACTGGAGCGTGCGCACATCCAACATGCGAAAATTTAGCCTTCTACAGCTTACTATTTTTCAGTTATGACTTATGAGAGATACATACGTACATCCAGCCGCAAAAAACAACGCAATAATTAACTTGTTTGGTACCTGAATGCAGTATTAAAATCTCTTTCAGGGGTGACTAAAATAGAAATTCATACTGTAATTTAAGTAAACAATTTTATATGAAAACAATAACTCCTTTTACTTTGTATTAAAAAGTAAAACAACAAAGGTCCTTTTTTTTTTCAAAAACATCGGCCAATTCCATCGGCTTTTCGATGTTTTTAAGGCCGATGGGCCGATGTTTCTTGCAAGTTAGCATCGGCCGCCGATGCCGATGGCTAGATTGTTGAACCATCGGTCGAGTCCTAATTTATAGGTGTCTGTATGTATGTGTAGATGTCTGTATGTATGCGTGTGTATATGTGTATGTGTTTGTGTGTGTATGTGTGCGTGCGTGTGTAGTTGTGTATGTATGCGCGTGTGTGTAGGACATGGATGCAATCTGGAGACGGCTTTCGCTATAGGAGCAGCATCGTGAGGAGCCGGTCGACGGTGATGGTGCGGAGGGTGGCGGTGGGAAAATAAAATGATAGCACGCCAAAAACAGTCAAATGAAAGCAATAAGCAATCGTGATTGCTCAAAAAAAAAAAGAGAGAGAATTTGAAAAGAAAAGGAAAAAGAAGTAATGTGTTTATTCTGTAGTTTGCAAACATTTTCCCGCAAGAAATAGTAGTTTTGCTCTACGACTACTCTTTTTTTATTTTTTTTTGAGCAATCACGATTTCCTATTATTTTCACTTGACCGTGGTTGTTGTCTTATTCCTTTTTTAAGCCCACTTGCTCTCGCGGGTGCCCCAGGGCGAGGGGGGGGGGATGACTTCACGTCTCCTCGTCTTCATCCATGTCTCTCGGAATGGACTTTATACAATCCTCTTTACACAAGTAAAACATCAAACACACAACGTCTATAGTTGGAGCAAACCTAACCTGGCAGCATTGTGAAGGCTAGGCAGATCCTAATCACAGCATTACGACTCTGCCAGGTTACGTTTTCACCAATTATAGTATCTACCATTCAGCACTCAACATCTAGCATTCAGCCCCTGATCCTATTTGAATTTTAACATGTTAAATTCTAAACATGTGTTTCTCAATTATGATTGCGATATGAACCATTTGTAGAAATAAGAAACTCAACGAGTAATGCCTAATCGCAATTCGTGATTGCAAAAAAACATAATTTTGAATTAAAGATTTCAAAATTTAAATAAATGTGAGCGGTTGGATACCAGATGTCTGATTTTTTATTTATTTATTTATTTAGTTCTGTATTTCTGTGTTACGTTTTTTATTTATATTGTATATAAATACATGTGAGATATGTAGGAGAACTTGAGGCTTGTTGGACTTAGGGGCATGTTAGATCAATCATTTTAATGGGGGGCTATTCATATTTCTTATTTTAACTTATGATATGACGATCAATTGACAACTGTAGTAAATCAAAAGCTAAGCAAAGCCTACAACGAAATCAACTGGTGCAGTTTTGTTGAACAAATTTTATTTTAGAAAGTAATTTCAGCAGTGCTGAGTAATTTTCTGAAGTCTCATTTTTTTTAAACAGTTTGCAATAGGATTGGAACAATAAATTAAATTACTTTCCAAAAGTAAGTTCTTTTTGTTTACAATTATTAGTAGTTTCTTTTCTTTTTCTTTTTTGTCGTGAAGAGGAAAATATTTTAGCATTTTTTCGGTTCAAAAGCATGAGATGTTTACCATTATTCATGTTTTCAAACATCATTCAAAAAATTCTGCAGAAGATTTTTGCAAGAGAATTAAGTATGTATTACCAGGCTAGAATCATTAAAATATATTTTTGTCAAGTCTTCAACATAGAAACGCAACAAAAAGAATAATTGGTTCAAAGAAAACAAATCGTAAGATTTATTTAAAATTATTTCTTTTTTTCGTTATTTAATTTTAGAACAAAGATATCCTAAGAAGATATCCTAAAGTAAAAAGCAAATAAACTGGATAAAAAGACATCTTAAACAAAAAATCTAGTAGTATATGTGAAATAATACTGATTCAGTTCTAATATAATCATCCTTTCAAATAAGTAACGTATATGTATTTTGTGCTTCCTAAAATCTTCACTTTCCGTCAGAATTTCGCTCAATTTTGCAAGGAGGTAGCTTTTGCACCCGGAAATTGTCGTAGGTGGATTGCAAATGCCAAAAAGTACCGAACCATTCGAATTTTCATTTAAAACCCAAAAAATTGCATAAACTCGCTCTTTCTACTGGAAAAAGTTATCGAATCGTCTAAATTTTAGTTTCATTGGAAAGTCCGCGAAAAAATGTTCTGTTGCAGATTTCCTTCCTACGGAATTTCAAACTCCAAGGATCCGAATTAATTAGGAAAATAGTTATAAGCATTGAGAAAGTAAGTAAAAAAATATTTTAAATTGGATATTTGATCGGACCGCGACTTCTCCGGAATTCGGACTCAAAAAATTGTGAAAACACCCACGTTATGCTCTATTTGTGCCGTTTCACATGGCTTTGCTAATATAAGCACTAAATTTCTTTTATTTTTTGATCAATCTAAATGAAAATATGCTTCATTATTGCTGAAATAGAAGTCAAAGATAATTTGCAGCTGCGTGTGGTACGCGGACGTTGCTTTTTATTATTATGCAATGCGCCGCTTGATACAGTAAAAAAAAAACATATTCGCACTAAAATGGCCTGATCGGTAAGGTATTGAACTTGTGACCGGAGGGTTCCTGGTTCGACCCAGCCGGACGAAAATTCAGTCTTCACTAAGGGTGACTGGGGGACGTTAAATATGCTCGTGGTTACAGTGTTCTCCAAGTGAAACGATACCTCTGGGGGTGTTAGGATAGAAAGTTATTCGTCTTCTGGTCTGGTTCTAAATTATCGAACGGTCCGTAGATGGTGCTGCCATCTATCGTGTTGTCTGAGCCAAATCGGACTTCCACCTAGAAATAGGCGCTCGATTAAAACGAAAGCATTACCCCTCTGCCTTAAAATCGAGTAGCACTGCTACTCGGGCTCGGGTTCCCAAGTGGTACAAATAACAACAACATGGTTTTTATTTTTGATCAATAGGCCTATATTGCTTACTTATGGGAAGAATAAAAGAATTATCGTTAACCGAAAGTGAATGTCAAAAGATTGCTGCACAATAACGGTAAAAAGCTAATTTACGCATATCACGCGGCATCGAAAGAACTTGTCGAACTGAAAGAATTGTTTTCAATAAGCAATTAAAAAAAGGGAAACAATTTTAAACTTTTAAAAAGGAAAAAAATAAAATAAATGGAGAACTATTTTTTATTTTTGGTTTAAAAAATAAATAAATAAATCTTTATTACTATTATTTTTATTTTAATATTTATGGGGAAAAGTTCCAGATTTCGGGATTCCGAAATTGGGGTCTCACCTGCTGTTTTCGTCCCCGAAATCTATCTCTCTCCCGCAGCTGTCTGTTACTGATTGTTTGTCACCATTTTCAGTTTTTTTTTTTTTCAAACTCCTTACCTATCGCTGATATTTTTGAGTCTCTGTTATTTTACGTACGTTTTTACCAATGGTGGGCAGTTGAGGGTACAGTTGTGTGAAAGCACCACTTTCCCGATGTTTTCATTTTGAATGAACCCATCATCGAGCTTTCCTCGAGAGAAGTTGATTCAACTGAAGGATTCGTCTGATGACAGCGAAAGCCAGCAGTCAACTATAGTTGGGGCAAATCTAACAACCTGGCAGCATTGTGAAGGCTACGCTGATTTTAATCGAAGCGCATTACGGCGCTGCTAGGTTAGATTTACCCCAACTATTGTTGCCAGTTAATTTTTTAGAAAAGTTGATCCAAATTACCCCTTCGTCTCGCGGGAGACCTTATAATTCATATGAAGTCAAAAAAAAAAAAAAACTCTTCACTTGCAGTACATAGGCAATTCCAGTGGTAGCTATGGCTGACATTCGCAAAGCAAGACGGCAAGTATTTTAAAACCCAAAACACAAACTCCATTAAAAGAAATAATTAGAAAATATCCCGGGTCATTGTCCTTTTTAAGCTAAATTTCACGGTTTTGTTGAAAGTTCAAAATACGGTTTGAATGGTTTTAGAAAAATTAAAAAAAATATGGCAACTAATTGACATGATGCAACCTGAGTGAGAAAAGAAATGCTCATTCTACGAAAGATTTTTTTGAAAGTAAAAGTAGTATCTTTTATTAAAATTTAAATCAGGGTCAAAGAAATATTAATCACCTTATGGCTATGTGCCCCGTTAGAATTTAATATGTGATTGTTTATTAAACTATGAAAAAGTACTTAGCGAACCACCGGTTGGGAACCAACTAATAAAACTATACGCAACGCTCAAAATGTGTATATAACTGTATAGGTACTTAAGATTCATTTTTTTTTTTTAAGCTGGACACTTTTGGTAGTTGATGTCTTCAATTTTCGTAAAAATTTCAAGATGTGTTAGTGGTACTATGATAAGAAAAAGTGAAGTTTCTTAAAAAAAAAAAAAAAAACTGGTTTGTTTGTTCTTTAGTAGGGGTCAAAGTTAAGGGTCGTGAGAAAAAAGAGCTAAATATATGATTGCTTTGCTTCAAAAGCAATAAGTGAACCGAGCCAATTCTTTGAAATAAGGATACAACTTGATACTAGGTACATTCTAGTATAAA